>NC_053431.1:32334821-32554448 GCF_007990345.1 Gossypium hirsutum
ATATGATGTGGCCATGATATGTCTTAAACTCAAATGGTAAGTTCATAAGTGTTTGGACTTGGAAATTTAAGAGCAAATTGTAATAATTTGCTTTGGACAGCAGCAGTAACGTGATTTTAGAAAATCACTATAAATTGTTGGTGTGGAATTATAGGCTGAATAAAATGTAATCAAAGCTTAGTTAGTCTAGTTTCTATAAAAGAGACCGTGGAAGCAAAGAAATTTCCTATAAAGAGATATTTAAAGTTGTGTGGGACAGTGTCAGAATGACTCCGAAATCCCCTGTTTTTTTGGAAAATCATTATAATTTGTACAAAAATGGTTATAAGATAAGATTTATATGCTTAGACTCCTTAATGAGTCTAGTTTCAAATGAAATCAAATAGAACACATTATGAATTCTGTACAATGAAAAATTTGATTCGTAGTGAAGAGTGGTCAGATTAGTCAAATAGTGAAATAGGGGAAACTTTAAGAAAAATCTGGTATTGATTGGCCAAACCTAAAATTCTGGAAATTTTATGGATGGAAGATATACGAGTCTATATTCAGGGAAAATTAACGGCAAGTGATTTGGAGTTTTGTAGCTCCAGTTATAAATAATTTAGTGACTATTGCTCAGGAAAACAGCTCGTAGTGAATATGTGATTTTGTTGTAAACATGGATAAAACTTGTTTTAGTTGCTCATAAGCTATTGATTAAACCCATACGTGAATTCTAAATCGTGATATTGTAAAACGATATATGAGTGTTAGACGGATCTTTGATATTAAAATTTGTGAAATTGTAAGTTTATGAGTATTCGAATATGAAATGATAGTATGGCGTGAAATTGAATTATTCATTGGAAAACGATTGATGTAGATTCGGCCAAGACAAAGTGTATACATGATAGTATATGTGGTATGTGAAGTATATTTGGATAATTGTGATGTGAATACATGAAAATTTATATTTTGATTTAGGATTTTATGTGATGAATGTGAATGTGTATATATGAGATAAGGCCGAATGGCCAATGTGATGAATGTGAACATGCATATGTGATAAGGCCGAATGGCCAATGTGATGAATGTGAGCATGCATATGTGTGATAAGGCCGAATGGCCAATGTGGTGAATATGAACATGCATATATGTGGTAAAGCCGAATGGCTAATGTGAAATATGTATGAGATATGTATATGTGGTAAAGCCGAATGGCTAATGTGAAATATGTATGAGATATGCATATGTGGTAAAGCCGAATGGTCAATGTGAAATATATATAAGATATGTATATGTGGTAAAGCCGAATGGCTAGTGTGAAATATGTAGGCGATGTGCGTATATTGTGGCCGAACGACCAATGTGAAAGGTGTGTATTATTAGATATTTGATGAGGCAAATGAATTACAAATATGACAGTCGATGTGAATGTTGTAACATGTGATTAAATGTACATGAAACTTGGAAATATATTCCGGGTAAGACCCGATGACTACGTGTGGAGATTATGTCCTAAGAGAGCAAACCGCATGAGATAATTCTAGATTGTTGAAGCCGGATCATGGAAGAGGTGATGTATAAGTACATAACAATTATATTATGTGGCATACGAGATCAAACTTTATGTGAATATATTGAATTATTGATATGTATGAGACTTGTGATATTCTGTATAAAATGGACTGAGTTGCCGGAAGGAAGAGTGAATAACTTACGAACAATAGGTATATTTGATGTTACTGTTGAACTCTTAAACTTACTAAGCTTGTATGCTTATCGTTTACTCGTTTCTTGTTTTAGAGACTCATTGCGAAGCTACAGGCTGGGGATCGTAGCACTAGTCACACATCACTATCCCCGCTTCTTATGTTAGTATAGGAGTATAGACTAGTGGGGAAGATTTTTTGTTAATGTATATAAGCCATGGAAAATGGCATCTTTGAATGTACTTAGTGAAGTTAAATTACCCGTGTGTTTATTATTTATGACATCTATCAGAAAGTCAATTTTACTGTTGTTGATATGATGTTTTCAAGTCCATGTAATATCGTAATGCTGTATGATGAATCTGATCTACCGATCGAGCTATAGCAAGCTTCTGACTAGAAATTGCGATATAACTTCACTTAGATATGCCTAAATTATTAAGTTGATCAGGTACGTATCATGTACTCGTATTTGAATTTCGATTTGGATTGAATTATAAGGGTATAAGTGATGCAATTTTGAAAGAGTGTTATGACTATAAATGTGATTTTTGTATGTGGTTGGAACTGGAAGTTGAATGGTCGATAAGCATGTTGTGTTTGTATTCAGTATATGTAAATGTAAATGTTATAGCATAATGTGTATTGGCCATCATGTGTAATATGAACGAGATACTCGGAGTAAGTCCGAAGAGCATTCGTGAGTATATATCCGGGCTAAGTCCGAAGAGCATTCGTGCTAGTGATACCGGATCGAGCATTCGTGCTAGTGATAGTTCCGGCGCTAAGTCCCGGAAGAGCATTCGTGGCTAGTGAATGTATCCGAGGCTAAGGTCCGAAGAGCATTCGTGCTAGTGTCATCCGGTAGTTCCAAAAAACGGGGTTTATATCGGGCTAGTCCCAAAGAGCAATCATGCTGGTGACGTGTATTCGGGCCTTCGTGCTAGTAGGCGTCGTGCCGGTAATTTGAGCAAAGTTTAAGTGTTCATTACTATACGAATTCAAACTTAAATGAGATGATATGTTTAAAAGTGTACATACATGATGTTTATAGACTGGTTAAGTCATTCAATGTGTAATAACGAATGAATAAGAGCACTATGTTGTGAATGATTAAGGCACTGTGTGTGTGCGAATTCCTTTAACCGAGCACTATGAGTGCGAGATCGGTCAGTGGGCACTAAGTGTGTGAAGTGGAATTCATGTAAGACCTCGTCTGGGACGAAGGCATTGATTTGAGATAGTGTGTAAGACCATGTCTGGGACATGGCATCGGCTCGATATGTGAGAATATGTAAGACCATATCTAGGATATGGCATTGTAAGAGCTATATGTGCTTAATGAGTATCCGTAATGATTTCGAATGATTCAACGGGTATATTTAAGATGGTAAATAAAGTAAGATCAGAATAAGTGATACAAGGTATGTACGGAAGGTATGTGAAAATCAAATGAAAGTAAAAATTTGTGGGTTCATATTATATATGTTATGTATACTAAATAAGTGAATACGTAAAAAGATGGTGGATATGTTGTTAAGAAATGAATTCATGTATAAATGTGTTACGGATTTAGTCTATGGAATGCTTGGTATATGAAGTCATATGTGCTATTGCTAAATGACCCTATTTTTTTTTGTTAATCATATTCAAGAAATTATTTCGATTAAGTTCGACATTTGAAAGTCTGTAAGAATTTTTGATGAATGCTGATAATTTTGGATATAGGGTTATGTGCTAAATAATCCCTTGCCGGTATACTAATGAGGCTTATGCCAATCGATTGTATACGGTATCGCTAACGGTGATTGAATGTGCTAAATGATTCAATGTTCAGGTACGTGGAAGTTGATTTTCTGTTGGAAATAGTTAAGTTGAATAGTGAGATATGATGGAGTTATAAAGATATTTATTGGATGTTTGAGTATATGTGTACTTTCGGTCAGGTTACAGCTTATACATGAATGAAAATGTGGGTTGATGATGTGAATTATACATGTAATACGTGCTTAATATGTGTTTGAAATGCATTTGTGAATTAAATTAAGTGATTATTGCTTATGAAATCAAGAAAATGAGATATATGTGCATACTTGTAGAAATGTTTATGTATTTGTTTTAAGATAAGAAAATGATTTTATAAATCGATGCGAAATCAATAATGAATTACAATTGCTATCGATGAGCTAATGTTTATATGAAATAATTCATAGAGGACGTTTTAACTAGCATCGGTAGAATTTCGGGCGAAAATCCCTAAGGGGGAAGAGTGTGACACCTAATTTGACCTAGTCGAAAAGTGGTTCGGACCACAAATCGATATAAAAAAATAACCGCATAGTTGATGCTTATTATATATACATGTGTAAATTCATGTTTGAATTTGTTAATTGTAAGTGAATTTTTTTCAATAGGACTTAATGAGAAAATTTAGAAATGTGCTAGCAAATGTAAAGTGGCCTATTAATGCATGTTATGAAATGATGGGTTTGCATGTCAAATTACCCAAAATAGAGCTAGTGGACGGCCATGCTATGGGGTGAAACATGTTGGAAACATGTTGTGTTAGGTGTTATGTTAGAAAGAATAAAATAAGAGGTTAGTACTAAAGTAATGAAAAGAGAGGGGTGATGAAAACAAAGTGTCTCATCCATGCCCCCCCTCCATTGCCGTGAATTGAAGGAAGAAAACAAAAGAAAAGAAAAAATGTTCATCTTCTTCTCCTACCTCTCTCAAGCCGAAACTAACCAAGAAATGGAAGAAAGCACACCTAAGGCATTCGGCCATCTTGTGTGGGGAATTAAGGTATGATATCATGTGATTCTTTTGGAAATTTTGTGAAGTGAGTTGTTTTGGTGCTCATAACATGACCCATGTGTTAATTTTGAGTTTGTGTTGCAAGAAACATTTGGTTATGTCCTTATATGTCAAATCGATGATAAATTTTTGATATTTGGTGAATGAATATGGGTTTCGTCATGGTAGATAACAAAGAATGTGGTTGTTGTTCTTGTTAATTTGGATGAATTTTTGGTGGATAGGTGCTTGAATCAAACAAATGATCATGTGTGTACACTAGGTGCTAGTTGAGAAGAATCGGTCACTATATTGGAGGCCATTGCCGAATATGAGTTTATTTATTGAGAGTGATGAATGTGTTTTGAGTTGACGGAATAAAAGAATGCTTAAAGATGTGTCACAACAAATTATATGTTAAGCTAAGGCTGTTAAATTATCAATCTTTCTTCCTAGCCGAATATGTGTTTATAAAGTTGAGTTGTTAAATAGATTTTGAAGTTAGCCCATGTATTTATTTTTGAATTTAAGAAGAATGACACATTCGACTATGCTTGATGTGCTTGAATTGTTGTTATGTGAATAAATATTTGTTTGATGATATATATGTATTCAGCAATGGATAAAATGTGTATTAAGGTAAGTTTCATGGTGATTATGCTTGTGATGTTGGTTAATATTCGGCATTGAGTAATGTGGGGTAAGGTGATTAATCGGCTATGAAATTAGCTAAATTGAATAGGTATGTTTAATGATATGCTTAGTATAATGTATGATCTTATAACTCGGTTTGGTATTGAGATAAAGGTTAGATGTATGATTGGATTTTGGTATGTGTTAAATTGGTTAATCAAAGATCAAATGATATGTGATTGCCAAATGTGATTGTTAAGTGAATAATATTAGTTAAGTACTTAAGCAATATATTGTTTTACTTAAGCTTAAGAGCAAAGAGGATCAAAGTCGGATAGGGGAAAAGAGAAAGAAAACGAATAGCCGTGGACATCTAATCGTTGACCACTTCCGAGGTAAGTTTTAAGTGATTAAACGTTGAGTAAATTCAATCATAATAGGACATAATGAGTTGATTTAATAAGATATGATGTGGCCATGATATGTCTTAAACTCAAATGGTAAGTTCATAAGTGTTTGGATTTGGAAATTTAAGAGCAAATTGTAATAATTTGCTTTGGACAGCAGTAGTAACGTGATTTTAGAAAATCACTATAAATTGTTGGTGTGGAATAATAGGCTGAATAAAATATGTAATCAAAGCTTAGTTAGTCTAGTATCTTATAAAAGAGACCGTGGAAGCAAAGAAATTTCCTATAAAGAGATATTTAAAGTTGTGTGGGACAGTGTCAGAATGACTCCGAAATCCCCTGTTCTGTTTTGGAAAATCATTATAATTTGTACAAAAATGGTTATAAGATAATATTTATATGCTTAGACTCCTTAATGAGTCTAGTTTCAAATTAAATCAAATAGAACACATTATGAATTCTGTACAATGAAAAAATTGATTCGTAGTGAAGAGTGGTCAGATTAGTCAAACAGTGAAACAGGGGAAACTTTAAGAAAATTCTGGTATTGATTGGCCAAACCTAAAATTCTGGAAATTTTATGGATGGAAGATATACGAGTCTATATTCAGGGAAAATTAACGGCAAGTGATTTGGAGTTTTGTAGCTCCAGTTATAAATAATTTAGTGACTATTGCTCAGGAAAACAGCTCGTAGTGAATATGTGATTTTGTTATAAACATGGATAAAACTTGTTTTAGTTTCTCATAAGCTATTGATTAAACCCATACGTGAATTCTAAATCGTGATATTGTAAAATGATATATGAGTGTTAGACGGATCTTTGATATTAAAATTTGTGAAATTGTAAGTTTATGAGTATTCGAATATGAAATGATAGTATGGCGTGAAATTGAATTATTCATTGGAAAATGATTGATGTAGATTCGGCCAAGACAAAGTGTATACATGATAGTATATGTGGTATGTGAAGTATATTTGGATAATTGTGATGTGAATACATGCAAATTTATATTTTGATTTAGGATTTTATGTGATGAATGTGAATGTGTATATATGAGATAAGGCCGAATGGCCCATGTGATGAATGTGAACATGCATTTATGTGATAAGGCCGAATGGCCAATGTGATGAATGTGAGCATGCATATGTGTGATAAGGCCGAATGGCCAATGTGGTGAATATGAACATGCATATATGTGGTAAAGCCGAATGGCTAATGTGAAATATGTATGAGATATGTATATGTGGTAAAGCCGAATGGCTAATGTGAAATATGTATGAGATATGCATATGTGGTAAAGCCGAATGGCTAGTGTGAAATATGTAGGCGATGTGCGTATATTGTGGCCGAACGACCAATGTGAAAGGTGTGTATTATTAGATATTTGATGAGGCAAATGAATTACAAATATGACAGTCGATGTGAATGTTGTAACATGTGATTAAATGTACATGAAACTTGGAAATATATTCTGGGTAAGACCCGATGACTACGTGTGGAGATTATGTCCGGGTAAGACCCGATGACTACGTGTGGAGATTTTGTCTGGGTAAGACCCGATAACTTCGTGTGGAGATTTCGTCTGAGCTAAAGGTCTCCCCGATAATCCGAGTAGAGGTTAAAGCTATAAGACTTCGTAATAAGAATTGCTTATAAATATATTCAATGCGAAAGGTTAAACAGGTATGTACTCCAAGTTTATATGTGAGCTTGATTTGAACTAAATCATAAGGTAGTTATGTGATGCATACGAGAGCAATCTATGAGACTATTCCTATGATTATGTGACATCGGATCAGTGTGAGAGGTTATGTGAAATCATACAATATATTTATGTCACATGAGCTCACTTTTATGTGAAAGTTTATCTGCCTATTGTATATGATGAGATGTGCATATTCTGTACAGGGATGGTATGCCCGAAGGAAGAGTGAAATAAAATATACGAACAACTATGTTATAATTTGATTGTTATCTGTTGACACTCCTTAAAACTTACTAAGCATTGTAATGCTTACTCCGTTACTCTGTTTCCTCTGTTTTATAGATCTCATTGCGAAGCTACAGGCTCGGGGATCGTCAGCAACTAGTCACACTATCACTATCCACCGCTTGTTACTGTTATGTTAGAATTATTTTATGGCATGTATAGAATAGACTAGTGGCGGAAGAATATTTTTGGTTAATGTATATAAGCCATGCGAAAATGGCATCTTTTGAATGTTTACTTAGTGAAGTTTAAATTTTACCTCTGGTTGTGCTTAGTACTTATTTAAATGAACGATCTTTATTTCAAGAAAAAGTTCAAAATTTTACTGTTCTGACATGAGTTACAAGTCCGGTAACGCCCCTTACCTATTCTGGCGACGGTTACGGATAGGGGTGTTATACCTCTTCCCTAAAAGCCGAAAACCTTTTTGTTTTCTTCCTTTTCTTTCTGCCAATTTCTCCAAAAGTCGAAACCCTTGTTCTCCTTTTATTTTCCATGTGTCGATTTCTTTGTTTCACTTTTGGGTTTAGCCAATTCTTCTTCCTCTTTCCTTTGGTTCCAAATAAGCAATTGTTGCCATTCAAATCTTCCAAGGGCCAAATACTCTTCGACCGAATCTAGTGGAATTAGTATCGGATCTCGGATTTTAGTTCTCTATCAAATTGCTCCTTAGGTGTTTTGTGGTTTTGATCTAGGGAGTACGGGATCAAGGAAAAGCTATTAGGAATTGGTGTTCAAGGTTGGTGACTAAGGGAATTGCGGAAAAGCATTTAAAATACAATTACAGCAATGCTTATTACATACGAACTTACCTCGGATGCAAAAACGGCGAATTAAGTCGATTAATCTGATACTTTGTTCTTTCCCTGATACTTCACCTTTCTTGATCTAAATGTAATCAAAATTAATTTATTTAATAATCTCTCTATTCAATTTAGTCCAAAATACACTTTAAAGCCACTTTACCTTTTACCCCTAACATTTCACATTTTTACAATTTAGTCCTTATTTCATAAAATCATAAATTCATGCAAATCAACCACAACCCATGCTAAAAAAATTTCAATTAGGTCCCTAGCAGTCCATAATTTTCATTTATTTCACAATTTAACCCCAAAAATTACACATTTCATAGTTTAATCCCTAATTGGACATTTTACCAAAAATCACTTAACACATGTTGTTTATCTAACAACCATGCATTTTATACCATTAAACATCAAAACACTTACAAATTCATCAATGCAAAAACCCTAAACCTTTAAAAATTTTGCAAAATAGTCTCTGGGCTAGCTAGATTAAGCTGTAATGATCTCAAAAACATAAAAATCATTTAAAACAGAGCAAAATTATACTCACATGCAATGAAAGAGCTTGACCGAATGTTCAAGCTAAAGAAATGGTGAAGTTTCCTCCTTAAAATTTCAGCTAGAAGATGATGAACAAAAGAGTTTGGTTTTGTTTTACCTATTTTAATTATCTACTTATTAAATTACTTATATAACCTTAGTCACATTAATGATGCCCATAATTGTCCATTACCTTTATTAATGATTTAATTACCACATAAGGACCTCCACTTTAAGGTTCCATAGCTATTAGACACCTTTATCTAATAGAACACAAGTTTTACACTTTACGCGATTTAATCCTTTTTATCAAATTAAGTACTTAAATGATAAAATTTCTTAACGAAATTTTTAAACAATCATATTATCATCCTGTAAACATTAAAATAATAATAAAATAAATATTCTGACTTCAAATTTGTCGTTTTGAAATCACTATTCTGATTTGACTAAAAACGGGTTGTTACAAAAGTTGTTGTTTTGAAGTCCTTTCTTCTTCCATAATCGAATGCCTTCATTGCTTGTATTTCCACCCTTTGGTTGGTGCCATGAATTTACCTTAAGTGCATCAAAACTAGATAGAATTTAGAAAGCCTCCTATGGTCTTTTGAATAGTCACCTAATCAAGATTGAATATTCATTAAACACTTGAAACCTATCCACATTCTTATTCAACTAAAAACACCTTAATAAAATGAAAATGAACACACTTTAACAAATGCATTAAAATAGCAGCCAAAATAAATAACACACATATATAAACTAACTCAAACATATTTAACAACTAAAATGCTTAAATGCATGGTTTAATTAAGATATAAACTAAAAGATCAAATGAGTTACTTAATGTATGACTTTATTTATAATGAAAACTTTAACTATCATGGGAGTTACATAATGCATGTCATAATTTATGATGCAACCTTAACTAACATGAAAGTTTCATAAAGCATGCAATAATTAAATCATGAACTTCATTAACATATGAGTTATTAAATGCATGAAATAATTAAAACTCAAACTTTATTAACATGTGAGATACTTTAATGCATGACTAAATTAAATGCTACACACATAATCCAAGTGACTGCCTCGGACGTGTTGACATTCAAAGTGTGAATACTACAATAAAATATAAAATTATGAGGTAGTATCCCCAAGTATACGGGAATAGTTGTAATATAGTTTTATGACGGAGTGGGTGAGTACTCCGAGGATAATACCCAAGGGAGGCAAGTGCTAGATCAGTTCTAACCTAAGCACTAAAAGATCTAGTTTGAACTTTAGGTTTAGTTATAGTAAAAAGAATATAAAATAAAGGATTTTTGGGGGTTTTTATACTGATGAAAAAAAAGAACATAAAAAAATAAAATTCAAGAGATTAAAAGGGAAGAATAAATCAAATCTAATTATGGGTGATTAGCTCGCTTCAGTAGTCTCCATGAACTGTCACTTCAGGTTCCATGCCAATCAACTAGTCACTACCCTAATAGGATCTTTTGATCTTCCACTAACATAATGAGTCAGCAAGAACTACTTATCTTCTGACCTCACAATCTAGATTGGTTTGGGGTTAAGGTGTTCACAGATGGGCAATACCAATTTTGGGTTAATTCCCACCTTAATGATTTCTCGGGGTTGTCAAGCCTAAGGTTTGTTTTACATTCTCCCTTTCCCAAATAGGTAATTCATTGAGTAACCCTACAAAATAGTTAATAGATCATACCTCCACTCATTAATCTCCCATAGAAGGATTAGTTCCTCATGGTGTTCATAAACAATATATAATTGATGTAAATAGAAAGCAAGCTAATTAAATCGAGAATATAGAGTAAATGAAAGAGCCTGATTGTATTGATATTAAGTGTAAATCCACAGAGTTGAATGATTCCACAATTTAGATCTCTTGAAAGAAAACAACGAACAAATAAACTAAACTATAGAACCATAAGAAAGAAAACAAAACTAAATATAAAGGAAAAAACTAGGTTAATTCCAAGGTGTCTATAACATATGCCAAAGGAGCCTATTTATTATAGCCTTTAGGTGGTCGTCGTCCTTAACCCTAGGTTAGATGACGTTCTAGAGCTTTAAGTTCCACTATGTAGACCAAAACGCCCCTAATTTGTGTTTAATTTCCATCCCAGAGTTGATGTCGTGACACACCAGGACATGTGTCGCAACATAGCAACCAGTATGCTCCTCTATAGCCATTTTTAGGGGTATGTCGCGACACCCTTAGTCTGTGTCACAACATTGAAGGTAGACTTGAATTTTCTTCATTATTCTCTCTATGTTGCGACATCAATCCTTTCGTATTGTGACATAGTGTCTAGTATCATCCTAAAATGCCTTCTAATGTTCTCCTGCAGACTCACAAAGTACGTTAGCTCTCCCTTAGGCTTCATTCGGCCGTTAGGGTTAATAAAATATTCAAATTGTACATTTTACTGAATGTAAGTAAAACTAAAGAAACTTAACTAAAATGTAATGAAAGTGCTTGTATTCAAGCTCTTTAAGTGTGAAAACTAGTTTAATCTATTACACCAAATTTTGACAGATCAAACTCCCCCACACATAAGTCATTGCTTCTCCTTAAGTAACATAAACAAAGATGACAAATAAACATGATGATCCTTGAGCAAGTATGATACAAGTATTGAGTTTAGAATATATGACTTAGGCATTTAATATTTACTAACAACTTCAACATGATGAATAGCTGACTTATGACCTTTGACTTCAAATAGCTAAGTTCAATATGTTACAAAATATACAAGTATTAAGGGTCTCTCCTATAGGAATCCATCAACAAATTATATAAGCACTTCGATTACCCGAGCGGAATACAAATAATTATTTATGCACATGTCTAGTGTGATGTTCTTTCATGTATAAAGATATTTAGGTCACATAGGACTTTTTAGCTTGCAATGTTCTGAAGCTTAGGACAGGTATGGGATTCAAAAATAGTAAGCATCAAAAGGGTTACAAACACAAAAATAGTTTGGCATATCATATTGATCCCTATTCTTCCCCCTTAGTGACCTTTTCCCACTCATTGCCTTATTTCTCCTTCTCTCACCTTCTATAACACCCCAAAATTAGGCCTTGAAGTTTTGAGGGTATTTTATGAATTTTAGCTTATATGTGCTTGAAATCATAAGGTTGGTAGTCGATAATGTTTTCGATAATGGCTATTACGAAATTAAGTCAGTTTCTAAAAAAGAGTTTTAAATACCTCTAATTTTTAAAATAGGATTGATTTGTAAAAGAGTCAAAACTAAACATTTTTATGAAGCGATTTACCTGTAATTTTAAAATCAACCTAAAAAGCCTTCTTTCTCCAAATTCTTCATGATAAAACTCCCCACAAAAGATCTTGTCGTTCCCTTTGTTTTCTCTTTCTATTTTATTCTATTTTGATTTCCAAATCCTAATTACTCTTGATTTCCAACATTCTTCGAACCATAAATCTCCATTGAAACCAAGAAAAACACCCAAAAACCTCATTAATTTCATCATCTTCTTCAAGAGTGGGTTTTCTTGGATTTGCATAAAAGCTCATATTTCATTATCGAAGCTAACCATTCATCCTTCCAATAGTTTTAAATGATATCTAGTCTCTTAAACTAATTTGTTAGCCCTTAAAACATATGTTTTAAATAAAAGCCGAAAAGTTGGTTGTTGATGGTGAATTTCAAGATTATGGATAAAAATGTGGTTTCAAGTGTTTTTCAATTGTTTTAACATGATTGGAAGGTTTCTAATGTTAATTTGAAGTTCCGTTAAGAATTTCTTGATTTTTAATGAATTTTTGTCATAATGGCCAAAACTTGTCGAAAAATGTTGATACCTTGAAATATGTAGTTTTGTGTAGTTTAAATGTTGGAAATTAGTCATAGATGAATATCTAGATGAACAAAATTTGTTTTGTGCAAAAATATTAAGTATAGGTCGAAATTCGAATTTAAAGTTTTTATGTTGAAGGTTTTGGTTAAAAGAGAACATAGCTTAGGCTATTGCTTTTGACTGCTTAAGGTGAGTTAATGACTAATTATTGATTTTATTTTTTTGTGGTTTGTCTTGTTGAAGTGTTAGAGTTAATAGGACCTTTAATGAGTAGAGACAAAGGCAAAGAAAAGCTTGTCTGAGCTTTCTCCTTTCGGCGAAAGCATATTTTGGTGACCGTTTTAAAATCACTGCTTGCAGATGATTCATTATGTAATTCAGAATTTAGAGGTAGCCTAAACCTCTACTCTAAATTACTAGAGTAAATGCTCTCACACCTATGATTAAATGTGATATATGTGTACTTGTGCAATTGTGAAAATATGAACACATATGAGATGCTATGACATGTCCCGTAAGCTTGTGATGACTGTTGTGAAAGAGAATATGTGGGCATGTTTTCATACCATGTGATGGTGATTATGATGTGCCAACGATGTGAATATGTAAGGAATATGTGCAAAAAATAGGTAAGTAAATATGTGGTAATAATGTAGATACTTTGGCCTTGTGATCTTATGAGACCCTTGGATATAGTTGGCAAGCCATAGGATTGTGAGTACTCACCTTTGTGATGTGATTATGGGACATTGAGGCCCAGGGAAAGATTTCAAAGAGATAAGGAAATGTGAGTTAAGCTTCACCGGGATATGTGTGTTTGGTGTGTTAGAGAGTGTTAGCTATATGCTTCACTTATGGGACATGTTCGATTCTATGAGTCATTTTGGTGTATTGAAGATCCGGGTATCCGATGTGTGGTGGTAGAGTCCACATTATGTTTCATAACATCAAGAGCCAAACTATCATATAAAATGTGACTAAATGTGATTAAATGTGTTTTATATGTATTATGATATATGCTTAAATAATCATGTGATTAATGTGATGAATGTGTAATAGTATAAATGGAAGATGATTAAATGTGTGAAATATGATATTGGAGTTAATTATGATATGAATATGTGACATGTATGCTAGTCAATGCATAATGACTTGTTTTCGTAGTGGTTATTCTGAGCATTCACTGAGCTTGTTAAGCTCACTCATTCCTTTTTAACCATTGCAGATAAGTAGTGTCGTGTGAACGGTGTGGTCTTGAGGGGTGACTCAAGCTAGAAACTTTAGTTTCTATTAGTAGGTGTTATTTTATTTATTTGTGTTTTGGGAATAAAAGGCAATGTAGTAGACTTTGCGTTGATTTTGCTATGATTTTTAATGGTTTTCATGTGTATTATACTTGGAAATTGTGGACTTGGAATATGATGTTGGGACTAATATCTGGGACATTTTGGTGTTAAATTTATGTGGTATTTGATGCATGATGTTTAGAACTAGTTTGGAATGATCTATGTGTTGATATATGCTGTGTTTTTAAGGTCTGGAATAGAGGTATTGATATTCGAGTTTTAAAAATGACACCTCTACAAATTTTAAAGTGCAGGAAGTTAGTTTCACTAGTTGGTATCAATATTTTGCCATGTGTATCGATTATTGGGGTAAAATTATCGATACTTTTTCAATGGTATCAATATTTTTTGAAAATCAGGTTTTTAAGACAAGAAACAGTAAGCTAATTTGGTGTCGATTTTCCAAGCAGTTTTGGGATATTTTGCTAAATGGTTCTAATGCATGTTTAGTACTTATTTTATTATTGTACAATGTATGTTAGCACACTTAAACCCTCTAGATTAAGTATGACTACAATTTGTATGAATTCTATAATAGTAAAGGAAATAAAAAGATGAATGCTTTAATAATGAGTCGACTTATATTGTATGTGATGTGAGACAGTGGTGTAGTAACTTGTTCTTGGGCTAGGCTACTGGGCCAAGTATAGGGTGTTACACCTTTCTTATCTCTGCATATAGGAAATCATAGCATGACATAATAACTATAGCTAGCCTATGATTTTTTTGTACATTAATGAACGAGTTTTTCTTTCTTTTATTACTTTGTGACTTTTCTCTTTCAATTTTTCTCACTCAATAATGCTTTTTGGCTTTTAAGTACTTTTTGTACTCGTATGGATTTTCTTTTTTGGAATTTTCTTCCTGTTTTGCGCTTTCAGGCTAACCTATAATTACCATATCACAGTAATTTTTCCCTTTTCACTCTATTTTTACAAGCTGCACCATGATGTATCTACTTAACCCTCAATATGTATGGCCAGACATCTATAGTCGTGAAGTACAAGACCAATGAACAAGGGCATGTACAAATTGACGTTTTCAGGCTCAGGGCTTGTAATATGGTTCATCAACAAGTGTCAACAGGCTCAAAATTTTATACTAAAGGTGAAATATAATTAGGATAGCTTTTTGGCTCTAGATGTGTTCCAGATAATGCCTTAGGTCATCCCTAAATATCTCAATATGCACAAATTTAATCAACCAAACAAATACAAATTCAAGTATTTATCATTCGTACTAATATGCTCATTTCCTTGTATTTTATATATCACTTGGTACAGTTGATTACTTAATACCTATTTATAGTGTAACATATAGAACTTAGTAGTCTAATAATAAAAAATTTAAAATCACCTATCATCATGCCAAATTTATTTATAAACACAAGCAACCTATGTACATGCTCCTAACCAATCATTTGTATTTTTACAAGCTCAAGCACACAAAAGACAAGAAAAAACAAATAAAAACAACAAATTTTCTATGGTACCCCCATACTTTAGTTTACACATTGTCTTCAATGTGTAGCCCATAAAAAGATAAGGAAAAAAGCTACCCGATTGATTATGGTGGCTAATGTTGGGTACTTTCTCCTTTGATCATGCGAAGCTCGATTTGTTTGTGTCTCTTCCATCTTTGGTTTTGTTCTTTTTTTTTAATGAAAGATTTAAACAAACTTCAAAAAAAAAGAATTTTTTATTTATCCCTATCCTAAAAATAGATTTGCATTACCATAAAATTCAGTACAATCCCTAAAATAAAAAATACACATAAAGAAATAAGCATTCAAGTTTCCCTAAATGTGTCTACTCCTAATCCTACTAGATACTCTTAAGTATTAGTCCTTAGCTTTTTAAAATTCCATTTTTTTTCTCCTTTCCTCTTTTTTTTTGTCTGTAGAAGAACAAATTGCTTGAATAAATCATCATCGAGTAATTTCCTTGGGGAATTCATGGCTTTATCCATCGGTTCCATGGGTACTTCTGCCTTTTTATATAATTTCATAATTAGATGTGGGAAAAATATTCCCTTTCCGAAATTTCTGGCACAATCAACCATGTTCTTATATATATTTAGGTTTCAATACATATTTGCTTCTTCTGAAGGATCCCATAAGTTATGATCGCTTGAATTAAACTACTCTCAGACATCTTTATTATAGGCTATATTCTTGAACATACGGATTTCATCCACATCTTGGCTTTTGGTGTCATCAACTCTTCATTGAACGCCTCAAGAATTATTGTTCCTATTCAATACATCCACATCTCTTTCCCTGTCATGAGGAATCTCAATACTTTCTCCATATCAATGTTTTTGAATTCCTTCAAATATGTTTTATAGAGATAATCACGATAATAATATGGTGCATCATAAATTTGGCAGATACTCATCTTAGTTACCAGAACATTAACCCCTCTGACCTTCATAAATGAGCGCATCTCGTAGAATGGTCTAGTTGCTTCCCTTTGTTTTAATGCTAGATAAAAGTCTTGCACCATAGGAATTATTAGGGGTTCTTCGGTTGGCAGGCAGAATTTTGTCTATTCCCTTTCAATTGTGTTCTCCCATATTCCTTTGTAATTCCTCATCAAAGGGTTAAATCCCTATTCTTGAATGAAAGTATACGGCTGTAATTATCATATATACTTATCCATGTCACCCTCTTGAAACTCAATAGTGAGGCTTGAAGTGCTTACACTGAAATTGGCTATTTGATGATTTGTTCTTATTACATAAGCAAATTACCCTTTGTTCTTGATAAACGAGAGTTGCTTGCAATTTTATCTTTGTTAATGATATCATAAGCTGTCCATTTGTCTTATTTATAGATCAAGAAGAATGCATAAATTATTCAAGAGTTATAATCTAGTTCTACTAAGTAAGCAGCTAAAGAACAAGAATCCTAATACAATTAAGTTACAAAAACGTCAATAGTTGAGTTAGTGATAAACCGTAAATTATACATATTTTTACACCATGTTTAATGCATTTTATGGATGATTTCTCATTAGAATTGGTGAATTCGATGCTCCTAATTCTTTAATTTCATGTTTTATACTTAGGAGAGCATAGGAGGGCGAAAGGAACGAGAAACGGGCCAAAAATAGAGAAAATGGGCCAAAGTACAAAATCAACACGGCTTGGACCTCCTCAAACGGGCAGACCACACGACCGTGTCAATCTGGCAGAATTGGAGCAAGACTCACACGGGTTTAACACACGCCCGTGCCATTCTATTAGGCTCAAACACGGCCTGAAGTAATCGTACACGGGCGTGTCATACGGGCGTGTCCTTACCGAGCCCAAGTTAAGTCCAATTCGGAAAAGGCCACTTTTGAGGGCTTCTAGGCATTCCAAAGCCTATAAATACACCCTATAAGAGGAGAAAAAGGGAGACGGAGAAGAGGGGGTAAGGAATTACTCAAAGGAAGCCGATTGATCCATCTCAGAAGCTAGATTCATCATCAAGACTGAAGATCTCTGCTCAATTTCCCTTCAGGAGTTTTGGGTTTTCTTTATGTTTTGTATTCTTTATTCTTTTGAGATGTTTTCTTATTTAGTTATGAACTAAAACCCCTAAATACCTAAGGGGAATGAAACCTAAGACGAATCTTGTTATTATTTTCTGAATCGTATGATAAATATTTAACTTGTTCTTAAATATATGTTCTTAATTCTTGTTTTGCTATCCCAGGATACTGATTCAAGGCATGCTCTTATTCAGAGGAGGAATAGACCCTGTCTAAGAGTACTTTTGTCATAATTAAGCGGAGTTGATTGCGCGCCTAGAAATAGGGTGATAAGATTTTGTTGGATTAGGGTGAAACCTAATAAGGGGATCCATAGATCGAGTTAATGCAACCCTAGAGTGTTAATTAGAGAAAAGTCTCGGTTATTCAATTTAGGGATTAGACATTATTAGTCTTGAATAGGGATAATAACATAACTTAGGGATCTCTACAGAACAAGTTGAATGAATAAATCGTCCGGTTCGGAGCCAGAATAACAAGTAAAGTCTAGGTGGATTTTTCCTTAGGTATTGTCTTCATTCAATCGATTTTCCCAAAAGCAATTCCCCAATTCTTTTCTCTGTGAGTTCTTAGTTTAGATAATTAGTTAATTAAAACAAAACCTCTTTATTCTTAGGCTAGATAATAAAAAGACAGTCATTACTAGTACTTTTAGTTCCTGTGGGTTCGACAATCCGGTCTGGCTAAAACTATACTACTGTTCGATAGGTACACTTGCCTACATCACGATAATAGTTAGTTCAAGAACGAGTAATTATAAATATTTAAAACCTATATAAAACCTCGCGATCAATTAGTTAAGAAAATAGGGTTACACAGTGGTGTCGCAAAATCCCTGGTGATGTAGCGACAGTGAGGGAATTTCTAAATTAGAATTTTATTCTTCATTGCAACATTTTGGAATGGTGTTGTAACATGATGGCCAAATTCCTCCATTTCTCATGAAATCACTAGTTGGGTTACCTTTTTCCTTATCTTCCCTCATGTTTGTTGGTTTTCCAATGATGTCTTGGAAATCTCAAAGGGTGTTACACTGCAAGTTTTGTTCTTCTACTACAGTATTAATAGTCCCTCCAAAATAATGTTTTACTCGTTGGCCATTAACAAAGAGGGTTTGACCCCCTTTTCAGATTAACTCTATTACCCCATGAGGGCTTACTTCTTGTATTGTATATGGACTTGTCCATCTTAATTTGAGCTTTCCAAGGAATAATTTTAACCTTGATTTGAATAATAGTACTTTTTGTCTCAACAAAAGTTCTCACTTCCTAATATTTGTGTCATGTCAAAGTTTATTCCTCTCATTGTACATCTTAGTATTTTTATATGCCATAAATCTGAACTCTTCCAATTCTTAGAGTTGGAATTATCTTTCTTTTTTAGCTAATTCTAGGTCTAGATTTAATTCTTTGATCACTCTATATGCCTTCCTCTCCAATTTGATTGGTAAGTGACAGTTCTTACCATAAACTAGTTTTTATAGGGACATGCCTAATGGAGTCTTATATGTTGTTTGGTAAGCCCACAATGCATCGCCTAGTTTGGTTGCCCAATCTTTTCAGCTTAGGTTTACTATTTTCTCTAAAATCTGCTTTCTTTCCCAATTAGATACTTCTACTTGCCTATTAGCCTATGGGTGATATGCCGTTTTTGTAACAACCCATTTTTGAGTCATGGGCTATGGAAAAATTCATGGCGATGGAGCATTCGAACAAAGAAGCGATGTACAGAGTGTTCAGGTCACTCTGGTATACAAAAGAAGAGGTGGACTTTGTTGCTTTAAAAAAAGGGACGATTATCGTTAAGTTTGGTTGCATGGAGGATCATGACCGCATCTTAAATTTGATGCCCTGGTTATTTGATAAGTGTCTATTCTCAATGGTGCCATTTGATAAGGGAAAGGACATAGAGTCCTATGAATTTGGACTGTCGCCTTTTTGGTTAAGAGTCTACAATATTCCCATAGAACTCATGGATCGTAAGATAGCTTTGGCTGTGGGAAAAGCTATTGGGGAACTAGTAGCAATTGACTGGAAGGACCGTAACGAAGGATAGACAGAATTTATGAGGCTAAAAGTTAAGATTAACATCTCTAAACCCTTAAGTAGAGTTGTGAAACTGGCCAGCAAAGACGGGAAAGAAATAGGGGTGTTAAAGTATGTGCGACTCCCAGATTGTTGCTACCTGTGTGGACTGATAAGACATACCATTCAAAAGTGCCAAAATAAGAGGGAGGGAGATTCGGTGGATGGTTTAAATCTCCAGTTTGGGGCTTGGATGAGGGTACCAATCGTGACCCTAAATTAAGACAAGGGTATGAGGAGGAACGAGGTTGAAATGGTGTCGATTACTGATCTTTCAAATGAAGTTAGGAAGGAAAGCCAAACAAATATAAAGGATGATAGTGGGCAACCTAATCGTCAGAAAAAGAGAAGCGTGTGGAAAAAGAGTCGATATCAAACTCGCTTGTGGAGAAAAGGAGCCATAAGTTGAATCGAGATAACATGGGATGTTTGAAGCAAAAGAGGAAGAGAATGATGGGTTGGAATGGCGAAAACCATGATGAAAGCCTCTTCAAATCAGCTAGAAGAAGATTAATGGAGAATGTTTCACCTTTAAAGGCAGTGGCTGGTGATCAGCCCCGCCAAGAACCATGAAAATCTTTTGCAGGAACTATCGTGGGGTTGGAAACCCTGCGACAGTTCGTGAGTTGAAGCAACTCCTTGTTGCAAATGTTCCTGATATTGTTTTCTTGTGTGAAACCAAAATTCACTCTAATGGTTTTGTCATATTCGATCTATGTGTAGAATGGAAGGTTGCATGGCGATTAACTCAGAGGGTAAGAGTGGTGGTCTTGCTTTGATGTGGAAAGAGGGTGTGAAGGTTGATGTGCAGAATTTCTCTAATCACCATATCGATTCCCTGGTCACTTTGGATGAGAATGAGGTGATTCGATTTACCGGGTTCTATGGTCAAGTAGACCTAAATTTAAGGAAGCAGTCGTGGGATATGTTAAGAAGGGTTAAAAGAACGGTTAAGGAAGGTTGGATTGTAGGGGTTATTTTAATGCTATTATTAACAATGAAAGCCGACAAAACCTATGGATGAGTTCAGAGATATCCTGGATGAGCTGGCTTTAGTTGATATTAAAACCAGCAACAGATGGTTTACGTGGTCTAATAACAGAGAGGGAGTCAACCTTGTTAAGGAGAGACTGGATAGGTTTCTTATTTCGGAGGATATGATTGAAAAGTTTCCTTTTATTACTACCCAAGTGGTGGACCAGTCAAAGTCGGGCCATGAGGCAATTTTGTTGAACACGATTGGTTGTAAGCCGAGGGAGAAAGGGTGTGACTACATATCTTGCTTCAAGTATGATGCTTGCTAGGCTAAGGAGAAGAAAGCTAAGGATATTATTACTCGTATTTGGGCTGACAAGAATAGTGATATTTTGAATAAGATGAATAATATCTGCAAGGAACATGGCCCCGTGACAGCATGAACATTACAAAAGAATGAAGTATAAGATTAACGGTCTGGAAAGGAAGATTGGTAAGATTATGAATGGGCCAAATAGTGAGAGGTTGTCGAACCTTTTGAAGGCTACTCGTGATCAGCTAGGTCATTTGTATGATGTGGAAGAGCAGTACTGGGTGCAAAGGGCTCGCAATCAATGGCTCAAAGAAGGCGATCTTAATACCCATTATTTTCACATGGGGGCTACAGGCCGTAAAAAGAAGAACAGCATTGATAAGCTTAAGGACATGCAAGAGGCATGGCATGAAGACAAGAATGAGATTTGTCACATTGTTTGGAACTATTTCCACGATCTTTTCAGTACCTCTATCACGTCGGATGTGGATATCGATCTGAGTTTTGTGCCGGATTGTATTATTGACGATATGAATAGCTTCCTAAATAGTGAGTTCACTGATGATGAGATTATAAGGGCTTTCAAGCAAATGGATCCTTAAAAAGCCCCAGGGATTGATCGGTTGTCCGGGAGCTTTTTCAAAGAGCATTGGTCGGTGGTGGGTAGTGATGTTTTAAGGATGTGCTGGGATATCTTAAAAGGCAAGAAGAATGTGGATTGCATCAATGATACCTTACTAGTCATGATTCCTAAGATTAAGAATCCCTGTGAGATGACACACTTTCGCCCGATAAGCTTGTGTAGGGTCATCTATAAGATCATCTCCAAAGTTTTGGCTAACCGGCTCAAAGTTGTGCTTCCCCAGTGTATTATCCAAAACCAAAGTGTTTTCGTCCCTGGCAGGATGATCCACGACAACGTCCTTGTGGTTCACGAGCTTATGCACTACCTTCGGAGTTCCAAGAATGGTCCTAACAAGGGTTGTGTGATCAAGCTCGATATGAGCAAAGCATATGACTCTTGAGAAAGTGATGATAAGAATGGGTTTTTTTAGAGTTTGGGTTAATAAAATCATGAATTGTGTTTGTACGGCTCAGTATAGAGACAAATGCAATATGAAGCTTACTAACATCATTATCCCCGAGAGAGGTCTTCGCCAAGGGGACCCCTTTTCCCCTTACTTATTTGTTTTTTGTATGGATGTCTTCTCTCGTATGTTGCTTAAAGCACAAGAGGACAAGAATATTAAGGGTATTTGTGCGAGTAGGGATGGCCTTAGAATTAACCATTTATTCTTTGCTGACGATGCTCTTTTGTTTGTCAGGAACCAACATGAGGAAGTCAAAGCTTTCAAAGAATCTTGGACAATTTCACAAGGATGTCGCGCCAAAGCATTAATCTGGACAAATCAATGGTGTGTTTTAGCCCTAACACCCTTGCGCCTCAACGTGCATTATCGGGGGACTTACTCAATATGAAAGTGATGGATAAACTGGATTGCTATCTTAGTCTTCCCATCACTGTTGTTAAAAAAAGATCGAGCAATTTTCAGAATAGCTTGGATCGTCTGGCGAGCAGAATAAACAATTGGTCGAAGTGTCTTTTGTTGAATGGTGGCAAGGAGATCTTCATTAAGTCGGTTATCCAAGCAATCCCTAATTATTCCTTTTCGATCTTTATGGCTCCAAAGGGGGTCCTTGAGGAGATCCAAACTATGATGAGTCAGGTTTAGTGGGGAGGTGAGAAGAAAAGGGGCTGAACATGCTGCCTTAGGATAGATTGTGTTACCCGAAAGGTATGGGTGGCCTTGGTATCAGGGAATTACGTCTGTTTAATGTTGCGTTGTTGGGTAGACAGGTGTGGCGCCTCATCAACTATAGGGATACACTGTGTTATAAGGTTTTAAGTGCGATGTACTTTTCGCAGGGTGATGTCTTTCAACCTAAAAGCATGGATAAGCCTTCATTCACATGGAAAAGTATTGCTAAGGCTGCTCAGGAGCTTTACGATGGTTTTGGTTGGACTGTTGGTAACGATAAAAGTATTAAAATATGGCACGATAATTGGGGTTTTGAAGGTCTTTCGGGTCAATCTATTTGTCTTGACAAAAGGTTGGTCAAAGAGGAATACGCGTGTGATTTGTTCAATGACAGCAAGAATGGATGGGACAAGAATAAGGTATTGGATATCTATGGTGGCTATATGGGGGACAAATTTACAATATCCCCATTCTTCATATTGGCCGCGAAGATCGACGTACTTGGTTCCATAACCCGTACGGTGTGTTTTCTTCTAAATCTGCTTATTCGTGGCTGCTGCTTAAACAGGTGGGGCTCGGTCCTCACAGGATTTTCTAGAGAATAGTTTGGAAGTTAAAAACCCTTCCGAAAATCTGTGTTTTTTTTGCTGGAGAATTAGCCATAATATCCTGCCTACGTACGACAAAATTTCCAGCTTCCGTAGTGGTTTTGATGATACTTGCCTGAGATGCGGCAAGGAAAGGGAAACCCTTATTCACGCAATGAAGGATTGTCTATTGGCTCATACCGTGCTTGAGTATGGAGGGCTTAATCATAAGTTTTTGGTTGGGAATTATTCCAACTGCATTGATTGGATTGAAGACACGAGGAGAGAGTTGGATTGCAAGGCAGTCTCTGACCTCATCACCATCCTTTGGAATATTTGGAACTGCAGAAAGAATAGGATTTTTAGGGGGTTGAGGAAGAAGCCAAAGTGACGTGGGAGAGAGCAGCTGCTTTGAGTAACAATTTTCGGATCTTCAACCTGCTGGTGGAACTAATGTTACCAAGGAAAGCAGAGGAGAAAGGCTGGCAGAAACTGACTCAAGGGGTGATAAAGATTAACTTTGATTCTTCTGTTCATGGGAATAGAGTGTATTACGGTCTGGTTTCTAGAGATTCTGAAGGCTTTGTTCATGGAGGGCGGGTGGGTGTTGTGGAGAAGGATATGAATGTTGAGTGGGCTGAACTGCTGGCCATGGAAGAATGCATAATAGATGTCTGGTCAAATAATTGGACGTGTTTAGGGTTGGAGTCTAATTGCTCTAGCCTTATGAACCGCTTCAATAAAAGGAAAACGGATTTGACTATGCTGGGCCATCGTTTGCGGGAGATCGAGAAGCAATTTCATTGTTTTAATTTTTTTAAATTCTGTTGGGCCCCTCGCTGTTGTAATAAAGTCGTTGACTCCCTTTGTAATTCGGCCAAAACATCTAATTGTACTAAGGATTTTAATATGGACTATCCGTCGGATGTCCAGAAGCTTGTTTTAAATGATGCTATTAATTAAAGTTGACCCTCGGGTCTTTTTATAAAAAAAACAGTGTTTCGAGACCACAAATCTGAGTTGAAATATTTATTTTATTATTATTTTAATGTCTACAGCGTGATAGTATGATTGTGTGAAAATTTTGTTAAGAAATTTTATTGTTTAAGTGTTTAATTTAATAAAAAGGACTAAATCTCGTAAAGTGTTAAAGTGGAGTTCTATTAGCCAAAGGTATCTAATAGCTATGGAATTTTAAATTAGAGGTCCTTACGTTGTAATTAAACCATGGTTAATATGAGTGGACAAAGATGGGCATGTATTAAGCAATTTTAATGTTTTATAACCAAGGTTAAAATAGTAAATTATTAAATAAACTAAGTAAAATATAGAAAAACAAATGAGTTATCTTCCTTAATGTGTTCATCCACTGAATTTTAAGCTAGGAAATCACCATTAAAATAGCTTAAAGGTTCGGCCAACTATCATTTATGCATGTAAGTGTGATTTCATCTAATTTTTAATGATTTCTATGTTTTTGAGATCGTTGCAGCTTAATCTAGTTAGCCCATGGACTAATTTGCAAAATTGTTAAAGGTTTAAGGTTTTGGCTTTGATGAATATAGGTGTATTTTGATGTTTGATCATAGAAAATATATGATTGTTGTTAAATAAACAACATTTATAAAGTGATTTTTGATAAAATTGCCAATTAGGGATTAAATTGTGAAATGTGTAAATTTTGTGGTTAAAAATAAATGAAAAATATTGGTTGCTATGTGTCTATATGCAATTCGGCTAACATGGGTAGGGACCTAATTGCATGAATTTGTGTTTTTATGAGATAATGACTAAATTGTAAAAATGTTGAAATATTAGGGGCAAAAGTGTAAAGTTGCCATAATATGCATTTTGGGTTAAATTGAATAGGATGATAATTAAATAAGCTAAATTTGATCACATATAGATCAAGAAAAGCGAAGTTTGGATTTAGATCGGGGAAAAAACAAAGTGTTGGACTAATCGACTCATTTCATCGTTTTTGCATTCGAGGTAAGTTTGTATGTTAATAAGCATTAATATAATTGTGTTTTAAATGCTTTATTATTGAATTATTTGCAAATACGACCTTACGGGTATGTTCGATGATGAATCGGCAAATGTGAAATCTCAGTTGAACCTTAGGAATAGATTAGGATACAAATGACATGTCATTAGGGGTTATGTGATTTGGGTGTTGGTCTGTACGTCCTACCGGTGGCTGAGTTATTCGACATGTGTTGTGGATTCTCGTTAGCTTGTGTGAGCAACACCATGTAGCTACATCATAACTGTCAGCTTGTGTGAGTAGACCTGTTGATAGCTCGAGAGTGAGTATTATATGTGATATGAGATTGAGATATCTTCAGCTATATATTGGCACTTAGGTGCAAGATTCCCAAGTATCTGATAGTATTTCAAATGGTTCAACGAGTATATCAAGGATATGGATGAGTATGAGTTTGATATGAGCTTGTACAGGTATGTACAGGAACTATTCAATTATCAAATTGAAGAAGATGATGGAAGTTGTGTTTAATCTTTGAATTGAATACATGTGTTAAATTATGCTTCAAATTTGAATTGCTTTATATGATTTTTACGTTATTGAATTGTTGGTTGGTAAGTTTTACTTACTTAGCATACGAGCTTACTAAGTTTTATAGCTTACTTTGTTTACTTTTCTATATTTTATAGTGAATTTTGAAGCTAACTCGGATTGGGAGTTGTTGGAGATTGCATCACACTATCGAGCTTCTACTTTGGTACTTTTGAGCTTATGTATTTGGTTGTATGGCATGTATAGGAATTGTGGTCATTTTGTTATATATTTTGGTAATGGATTTAGCCATTTGAGTTGGCTTCTGAATGATGAATGGGTTGTTATGTGTACAGCCATGTGATTTGGCTTATTTTGGTTGATTTGATTGTGTGTATATATATATTTAGGGAAGGCCTTTTTATATGTTATACATTTGGTAGTTGCTATGTAAATGCTTGTGGTGAATGGTTGTTTATGAATTGGTAAATTGAGAATCGGTATGCTTGTGATTTTAGGCAAATTGGTGCATAGATAAAAGTGACCATTTAGGTGATTTGAGAATGTGAACTTGGTATGAATTTGAATGGCATATTGTGGTACTTGTGTGTTTTGTAATAGTTGGTAATGAAATGGCATGAGTTAGTTTCATTGAGATTGGTTAGATTGTCTATTGATGCTATGTTATATGCCAATTGATGTGTTAGATGGATGCAAGTTTGGGTGAGAAAAACAACTTGCTAAATAGCGTATTTTTGTCCACATAGGCAGAGACAAGGGCTTGTGTCTTAGCCTTGTATGACATACGGTCAGATGACACGGCCATGTGTCCTATAGTGTTTAATTAGAAATTAAGTCAGTATACTCCACATGGCCCAGTACACGGGCGTGTTAGGCCATTTCAGTAAACCCTACAAGTTTGGCATGGCCTAGCACACGATCTGACACATGGACATGTGAGGCCATTTCGAAGGGCACACGGGCTGGTCATATGAGCGTGTGGTTGGCCATGTGACCCAAGTCAGAGAGTTACATGGGGCTGGGGCATGACCATGTGATCCCATTTCGAATTTCCATATAGCCTATGACATGAATGTGTCTGTGGCTGTGTGAGACACATGGTCGGGCCACACGGGTGTGTGTCCCCTGTTTCTTTTGTAAAATTTTCTAAGTGTTCCAAAAATTTCTTGAGATATCAGTTTAGTCCCGAACCACTTCTAATGCATGTTCTGGGCCTTGTAGGCTCGTATAGTGACTTGATTAATGATTATGAATGACTTGTATTTGAATTTGATAATTGTATGAGAAATGTTTGTTCGATTGTGTAATAAGTCCGGTAATGCTCAATAACCCTATTCTGGCGATAGTTACGGGTGAGGGGTGTTACATTTATTAGTATCAGAGTCAAGTTTAGTCGATTCTAGAACTAACGTAATGTGTGTGAGAGTCTAACTATACATGCCATATATAACTTGTGATAGTGTGATATCTCCTAACAGTTTAAAACGTGTTTTCTTATAGTAAATGGATCCCAATCGAGTAGTGGTTGATGATGTTAAGATTAATGCACCAGCCTCTGTTCACAGAGTAGTGCAATCTGAGTCGAGCCCTGTATCAGGTAGTCAGGGAGGAGAGGCCAAGGAAGTCTTCTTCCAAATGATGAACAAATGGTTCACTGAGTTTGTCTGAACTGACCAGGCTGTTCAGCAACCTCCACCCCCACCTATTCCCCAATTGGTCCCCATAGCTCCTTAAGATTTGGAATCTTTAAGATTGGGTAAGCTGCCAGTTGATAAAATTCGAAAGTATGGGGCTGAAGAGTTTAGAGCTACCGTTGATGACGATCTTGAGAGAGCTGAGTTTTGGCTTGAGAATACGACCAGAGTATTTGATGAACTGTCTTCCACACTAGCTTAATGTGTAAAATGCGCTGTATCACTTTTGAGAGACACTACATATCAGTCGTGGAATACTTTGATATCTGTGGCACTGAGAGAAAGAGTCACGTGGGAATTCTTCCAGATCGAGTTCAGAAAGAAATACATTAGTCAGCAGTTTATCGATCAAAAACGAAAAGAGTTTTTGGAGTTGAAACAGGGTAGAATGATTGTGAGCGAGTATGAGAGTTTTGTGAGACTCAGTAAATTTGCTCGAGAATGTGTCTCCACTGAGGCAGTTATGTGTAAATGATTTGAAGACGGGTTAAACGAAGACATCAGACTATTAGTTGGGGTGCTGGAATTGAAGGAATTTGTTGTGTTAGCTGACAGAGCTTGTAAAGTCGAGGAACTTGGAAAAGAAAAGAGAAAAGATGATTTCAAGGATAGAGACTCAAGAAAGAGGCCGATGAGTAAACCATATCACTCTTCGTCAAAGAAATCACAGGATTCGTATAGTCGTTCCAATGCTTCAGTGGGATATTCTAATAGAGATCATGGGAAGCAATATACAAGTTCTAAAGCTCAGGCTACTTCAATATCGAGTGTGGGTAGTGTGAGAAAAAATAAACCCGAGTGTCAACAATATGGAAGGCAACATTTTGGAAACTGTTGGATGAATAATAAAGGTTGTTTCAAATGTGGTTCGCAAGATCACTTCATTCAGGATTCTCCTAAATTGCCTAAGAAAGATAGATATCAAAATGCAAGAACGAGCAATACAACTGTTAGAGGGAGACCACCTAGAAATACGAGAAATGTGACTAGTAGCCAAGGAATGACAAAGGACTCTGCTGTAAAATCTGAGGCTAGAGCAACAGCCAGAGCTTATGCTATTCACGCTCACAAAGATGCATCGTCACCAGATGTTATCATCGGTACATTTTCTCTCTATGACATTAATGTAATTGCCTTGATTGATCCTGGATCGAATCTTCATATGGCTGTATGAATTTAGTGTCTAGTAAGAGTTTGGCTGTTGAGTCAACCAAATTTGTGATTAAAGTATCGAACTCCTTAGGCAAGTATGTCCTAGTTGATAAAGTTTGCAAGAATTGTTCTTTGATGACACGGGGTTATTGTTTTCCAGCTAATTTGATGCTTTTACCGTTTGATGAATTTGATGTGATTTTGGGTATGGATTGGTTGACTTTGCATGATGCTGTTGCGAATTGTAGACGAAAGACTATTGAATTGAAATGTCAAAATAGTAAAATCCTTTGAATTGAATCTGATGAGTCGACTGAATTGCCTGTTGTGATATAGTTGATGTTTGCTCATAAATATGTGAGAAAAGATTATGATGCTTACCTTGCGTATGTACCGGATACGAAAGTGTTTGAATCAAAGATTGAATCAGTGTCAGTAGTTTGTGAATATCCAGATGTGTTTCCAGAAGAGCTGCCTAGGTTGCCACCCGCCAGAGAAGTTGAGTTTGCTATTGAATTAGTGCCAGGAACATCACTGATATCGATAGCTCCGTACAGAATGGCTCTGACAGAATTGAAAGAGTTGAAATCACAGTAACAAGAGTTAACAAATAGAGATTTTACGTGACCTAGTTTTTTTCCCTGGGGTGCACCAGTGTTGTTCATAAAGAAGAAAGATGGATCGATGAGATTGTGTATCGATTATTGTCAACTCAACAAGGTTACAATTAAAAATAAGTATCCTTTTATGAGAATTGATGATTTGTTTGATCAGTTGAAAGGAGCAACTTTATTTTCGAAGATTGATATGAGATCTGGCTATTATTAGTTGTGAGTTAAAGATTCAGATGTGCCGAAGACTGCGTTCAGAACAAGGTAAGGGCATTATGGATTTCTTGTTATGCCTTTTGGATTAACTTATGCTCCTGCAGTTTTTATGGATTTAATGAATCGAATCTTTAAACTGTATTTAGATAGATTTGTTGTTGTATTCACTGATGACATTCTGATTTATTCCCGAGATGAGTCTGAGCATGTTGAACATTTAAGAATTGTATTACAAACTTTGAAAGACAAGCAATTGTTTACTAAATTCAGTAAATATGAGTTTTGGCTATGGGAGATTGGATTTTTAGGGCATATTGTTTAAGTGAAAGGTATCCGAGTTGATTCGAGCAAGATTTCAGCAGTTGTTGACTGGAAACCACCAAGAAACATATCCGAAGTTTGAAGTTTTTTGGGATTAGCTGGCCATTATCGACATTTTGTAAAAGGGTTTTTGTTGATGGCTACACCGATGACTCGTTCGCTACAGAAAGATGTGAAGTTCGAATGGTCCGAGAAATGTCAACAAATTTTTGAACAGCTGAAAGCATTGTTAATTGAAGCACTAGTTTTAGTTCAGCCTAAATCGGGTAAAAAGTCTATGATCTTCAGCGACGCGCCATTGAACGGTTTGGGATGTGTTTTGATACAAGAGGGCAAGGAGATAGCCTATCTTCCAGACAGTTAAAGTCGTATGAAAAGAATTATTCGATGCAAAATTTAGAATTGGCTGTTATTGTTTTTGCTTTGAAATTTTGGTGACATCATTTATTTGGTGAAAAGTGCCATATCTTTACTGATCACAAGAGTTTGAAGTATTTAATGACTTAGAAAGGTTTGAATTTGTGACAACGGAGATGGCTTGAGTTGTTGAAAGATTATGAATTAGTAATTGATCATTATTCAAGGAAAGCAAATGTAGTCACAGATGCTCTGAGTAGAAAATCTTTATTTGCTTTGCAGGCGATGAACACATAGTTAACCTTGTCAGATGATGGTTCAAATTTAGCTGAGTTAAAATTTAAACCGTTATTTCTTCAGCAAATTTGTGAATCTCGAAAGTACGATAATGAATTGCAAGCTAAAAGAGTACAATGCAAGTCAATTTCTGATTCAGAGTAGCAGATTGGATTTGATGATTGTTCAATGTCCCGAGGTAAAATATGTGTACAGAGAAACTCAGAGCTTATTCAGAAAATTCTACACGGAGCACACAATGGTTGTTTATCGGTTCATTCAGGAAGTACAAAAATGTATAATGATTTGAAATACTTGTATTGGTGGTCAGGTATGAAAGAGATATTTTAGAGTTTGTGTCGAAATGTTTGGTTTGTCAGCAAGTTAAATCCGAACATAAAGTGCCTTCAGGATTATTATAGCCTGTGATTGTAACACCCTAAACCCGGCCTAGACGTTATGGCCTAATCTATGATGTCACATTGGAGTGAGTTTGAAAAACGAAGTTCTATTAGAAAAGTCCATTTGAGTTAAAACCTCGTTTGTGATATTTATGAGAAGCTAACTTATTTTATCCACTTGTTCAGTTATAGGTTTGTCTAGTAAAGCATGTTCTATACTAAATCGTTATTATACTTTAAAAATTTGTTCGTTGTGGAAGCTTTTAAAACAAGTTACGTAGTATGGTAGCTGAAAATCATTTGCTTTCTGAAAACTTGAGTCCCACTGCTAACAGGTTTAAGTCAACTGAAATAAATCCCCAAATAAAAATAAAACTTAAAACGACCTTATTACATAAAATTTACCCAAATAAAACTACCTTTACTAGAAATCAAAAACTAAAACATAAACAATGGTGTGGTCACCTTCGAGTCCCTTGCAGCACCGACTCGTCTAAGGATTACCTGTGCAGATAAGGAGAAGAGTGAGTTTATGGAACTCAGTGTGTAATCCCTATTTATCAAATAGTAAATCATGCAGTGTAAACAGTCTGAGCCTAGGCCCTTATCAGTAGCAATATCAGTGTGGGCCTCAGCCCATTATGGTAACAGTATCAGTGCAGGCTTTAGCCCAATTCAGTACAGTATTAGAGATGCAAGCAGTGATCCTACCCATCCATCCTCTACACTCCACTCCGTCCAACCCTACACTCCATATGGGGATAAATTCGACCCACCTATCCCTACACTCCAGAATATAGCACCGGTTTCGACACTAAACAGTATATGCAACAAAGCTGCTAGTATAGTACACTTCCTCCAAATATAGCAAACCCACTCCTATGCAACATGTCATGTCATAATATATACGTGTATGCAATATGTCATGCTCGATTACAGTCAAATATAGCATAGGGGTATATCAGTCATTTTACCTCTAAGGGTATAATAGTCATCTCATCAGTATGGGGTCTAAGTGTACTTACTGACCCATCAGTAGGCCTATAGTCGTCTTAGGCGACCCATGCAACCTTAACAGTCAAATAGTGGAAATGGGCCTAAAAGCCCATAATACGGTCTATGAGTGTGTGGGCCCAATAAGCCCAAATAATGGCCTTGGCCTCCCGATTATCTCCACACAATAGTGTGATTTACCCGTGCGAGGCCCACGAGCCCATGGGGCCCACATTGCCCATTTCAGCCCAACATGGCCTAAAACGACCTAAGCCCACGAAATTGCTCATGGTGCTCTCTACAGTCGCATGCACGTGCTTATGCGTATATCTGACCACACGAGCGAGCATACGCCCGTGTGGCATCGATGGTACCAGTTTTTTGGGTTTTACCGTTTCATAATTGAAGTAGTGTGATTATACACCTGTTGCGAAACATGCACCTAGTCCAAGAGTTTTCTTCAAACCTACATTCAGTCATGATAATCCGTTAGTCGATTTATACTAGGGTTAATCACCCTTCTAATTCCCAACTTAACATAACACCCAATATTTGCCTTGACCAAATTGGTGATTAGCCCTGCCAGAACCGTTGACGAAGGCTGGTTTACTCTCCCAATCGACTAACTGCATTGACAACAACCCATTATCGATGACCAAAACACATGACATGCGACTAAAATATAGCCTATTTGAAACACAACCCAAGATAAAAGAAGTAAACAATTGGCTAACACCTTCCTAAATAAGTCACGCTCCCAAAGAACCCCGTTATCGTAAGCAGGCTTACCTTGATTGAGTAAAGAGGAAAAGGTAAACACTGGCAATTCTTTCACTCTACAAGCACCTCCAGAACCCAAAAGAAAACACCACGCCTAGGATAAAGGGGGTAAGAATCGGCAACAAGGGGACAGAAGAGTATTCGGCTTTTAGCAGTGAAAAAATCTTACCAACTTGTCGAAGCACAACACTTAATCACAACCAAAGGGATGGAGTAATTGGTCTCAAAAGCCAGATGGATAGAAATAAACTTTGAAGAACTCAAGAGTCAAGAGAGAGAAGATGCTATATTCGGTCAATGGAGAAGAAGAGAGGAAATGTGAAGAAAGAAAATGTATACGATCAAGACGGCGAAGGTTGGAGTGAGGGAGAGAAATAAAAGTGGATGTTCGGCCAAAGAATTGCTATTAGAAAGAAGAAAAGCCAAGGAAAACGGTGACCAAAATGCTACAAAAGACTAATTCTGAAAGAGACCAAAAATGACCAAAACGAATAACCAAAACAAAAAGTTTGTGAACAAAGAAAAGAGCCGAAACAATGACCAACCTCCTCCTTTTGCTCAAAAGCCGAAAATGACAAAAAATGAGAGTCTACAATCGGCACAACCACATTCCACACCTAACTCCTCAAATCACTCCACCTAGCACTGTAACACCCCTATCCCGTAACCGTCGCCAGAATAGGTAAGGGGCATTAACGGACTTGTAACTCATGTCAGAACAGTAAAATTTTAAACTTTTTCTTGAAATAAAGATCGTTCATTTAAATAAGTACTAAGCACAGCCAGAGGTAAAATTTAAACTTCACTAAGTAAACATTCAAAAGATGCCATTTTCGCATGGCTTATATACATTAACCAAAAATATTCTTCCGCCACTATTCTATTCTATACATGCCATAAAATAATTCTAAACATAACAGTAACAAGCGGTGGATAGTGATAGTGTGACTAGTTGCTGACGATCCCCGAGCCTATAGCTTCGCAATGAGATCTATAAAACAGAGGAAACAGAGTAAACGGAGTAAGCATTACAATGCTTAGTAAGTTTTAAGCAGTGTCAACAGATAACAATCAAATTATAACATAGTTGTTCGTATATTTTATTTCACTCTTCCTTCGGGCATACCATCCCTTTACCGAATATGCACCTCTCATCATATACAATAGGCAGATAAACTTTCACATAAAAGTGAGCTCATGTGACATAGATATATTGTATGATTTCACATAACCTCTCACACTGATCCGATGTCACATAATCATAGGAATAGTCTCATAGATTGCTCTCGTATGCATCACATAACTACCTTATGATTTAGTTCAAATCAAGCTCACATATAAACTTGGAGTACATACCTGTTTAACCTTTCGCATTGAATATATTTATAAGCAATTCTTATTACGAAGTCTTATAGCTTTAACCTCTACTTGGATTATCGGCGAGACCTTTAGCTCAGACGAAATCTCCACACGAAGTTATCGGGTCTTACCCGGACAAAATCTCCACACGTAGTCATCGGGTCTTACCCGGACATAATCTCCACACGTAGTCATCGGGTCTTACCCGGAATATATTTCCAAGTTTCATGTACATTTAATCACATGTTACAACATTCACATCGACTGTCATATTTGTAATTCATTTGCCTCATCAAATATCTAATAATACACACCTTTCACATTTGGTCGTTCGGCCACAATATACGCACATCGCCTACATATTTCACACTAGCCATTCGGCTTTACCACATATGCATGTTCATATTCACCACATTGGCCATTCGGCCTTATCACACATATGCATGCTCACATTCATCACATTGGCCATTCAGCCTTATCACATATATGCATGCTCACATTCATCACATAAAATCCTAAATCAAAATATAAATTTTCATGTATTCACATCACAATTATCCAAATATACTTCACATACCACATATACTATCATGTATACACTTTGTCTTGGCCGAATCTACATCAATCATTTTCCAATGAATAATTCAATTTCACGCCATACTATCATTTCATATTCGAATACTCATAAACTTACAATTTCACAAATTTTAATATCAAAGATCCGTCTAACACTCATATATCGTTTTACAATATCACGATTTAGAATTCACGTATGGGTTTAATCAATAGCTTATGAGCAACTAAAACAAGTTTTATCCATGTTTACAACAAAATCACATATTCACTACGAGCTGTTTTCCTGAGCAATAGTCACTAAATTATTTATAACTGGAGCTACAAAACTCCAAATCACTTGCCGTTAATTTTCCCTGAATATAAACTTGTATATCTTCCATCCATAAAATTTCCAGAATTTTAGGTTTGGCCAATCAATACCATATTTTTCTTAAAGTTTCCCCTGTTTCACTGTTTGACTAATCTGACCATTCTTCACTACGAATCAAATTTTTCATTGTACAGAATTCATAATGTGTTCTATTTGATTTCATTTGAAACTAGACTCATTAAGGAGTCTAAGAATATAAATCTTATCTTATAACCATTTTTGTACAAATTATAATGATTTTCCAAAAACAGAACAGGGGATTTCGGAGTCATTCTGACACTGTCCCACATAACTTTAAATATCTCTTTATAGGAAATTTCTTTGCTTCCACAGTCTCTTTTATAAGAAACTAGACTAACTAATCTTTGATTACATATTTTATTCAGCCTATAATTCCACACCAACAATTTATAGTGATTTTCTAAATTCACATTACTGCTGCTGTCCAAAGCAAATTATTACAATTTGCTCTTAAATTTCCAAGTCCAAACACTTATGAACTTACCATTTGAGTTTAAGACATATCATGGCCATATCATATCTTATTAAATCAACTCATTATGTCCTATTATGATTGAATTTACTCAATGTTTAATCACTTAAAACTTACCTCGGAAGTGGTCGACGATTAGATGTCCACGGCTATTCGTTTACTTTCTCTTTTCCCCTATCCGACTTTGATCCTCTTTGCTCTTAAGCTTAAGTAAAACAATAGATTTGCTTAAGTACTTAACTAATATTATTCACTTAACAATCACATATCATTTAATCTTTGATTGACCAATTTAACACATACCAAAATCCAATCATACATCTAACCTTTATCTCAATACCAAACCGAGTTATAAGATCATACATTATACTAAGCATATCATTAAACATACCTATTCAATTTAGCTAATTTCATAGCCGATTAATCACCTTACCCCACATTACTCAATGCCGAATTAACCCAACATCACAAGCATAATCACCATGAAACTTACCTTAATACACATTTTATCCCATTGCCGAATACATATATATATATCATCAAACAAATATTTATTCACATAACAACAATTCATTCACATCTCTATAAATGATCATAATCGGACATTATAAACAAATCAACTAGTTTAGCATTCAAATTCTTCTAACCATTCCTCAATCATTTACTCAATGAACAACAACCCAAGAACATCAAAGCATAGTCGAATGTATCATTCTTCTTAAATTCAAAAATAAATACATGGGCTAACTTCAAAATCTATTTAACAACTCAACTTTATAAACACATATTCGGCTAGGAAGAAAGATTGATAATTTAACAACCTTAGCTTAACATATAATTTGTTATGACACATCTTTAAGCATTCTTTTATTCCATCAACTCAAAACACATTCATCACTCTCAATAACTAAACTCATATTCAGCAATGGCCTCCAATATAGTGACCGATTCTTCTCAACTAGCACCTAGTGTACACACATGATCATTTGTTTGATTCAAGCACCTATCCACCAAAAATTCATCCAAATTAACAAGAACAACAACCACATTCTTTGTTATCTACCATGACTGAAACCCATATTCATTCACCAAATATCAAAAATTTATCATCAATTTGACATATAAGGACATAACCAAATGTTCCTTGCAACACAAACTCAAAAATTAACACATGGGTCATGTTATGAGCACCAAAACAAACTCAACTTCACAAAAATTTCAAAAGAATCACATGATATCATACCTTAATTCCCCCCCACACAAGATGGCCGAATGCCTTAGGTGTGCTTTCTTCCATTTCTTGGTTAGTTTCGGCTTGAGAGAGGTAGGAGAAGAAGATGAACATTTTTTTTTCTTTTCTTTTGTTTTCTTCCTTCAATTCACGGCAATGGAGGGGGGGCATGGATGAGACAACTTTGTTTTCATCACCCCTCTCTTTTCATTACTTTATTACTAACCTCTTATTTTATTCTTTCTAACATAACACACTAACACAACATGTTTCCAACATGTTTCACCCCATAGCATGGCTGGCCACTAGCTCTAATTTTGGGTAATTTGACATGCAAACCCATCATTTTCATAACATGCATTAATAGGCCACTTTACATTTGCCTAGCACATTTCTAAATTTTCTCACATAAGTCCTATTTAATAAAATTCACTTACAATTAACAAAATTCAAACATGAAATTTTCACACATGCATATATACATATAATAAGCATCAACTCTGACGGTTAATTATTTTTATGACTCGATTTTGTGGTCCCGAAACCACTTTTCGACTAGGGTCAAATTAGGGGTGTCACAAGCACTATCCATATCCTTTCTGAACTCCTAACTTTTCTCCCCACAACACTCCTAGGATTCGGCTACATACTCTCCGCTCCCCTTAGTACTCTTAATCGCCCAAGAGCAACAGAATCCTACTAACGAACAACCTCTTGAATGACACAGCAGCAAAAAGACACCACTTGCGCGCAGAGAGACTCGAACTTGAGTCCCTTGCCATTAGTAACATGCCACAATCCATTGGATCAACAAGCTTTCTATGACATAACCTCCCCTCAATTAACTAAGAACCCATCATCAAACAACAAAGGTTTAATTTAGTAAAAACCCAAAAATTTTGCTAAAGCCCAGGTTTGAACCCAGGACTTCTCACACCTCTTAAGACCCTTAACCATCAAGCAAGCAAGCCAAACATGCAACATAACACACAATTTAATCACTAAAATTTGGAGCATTACAGTGATGATACCAGAATGGAAATGGGATAGAGTTACAATAGATTTTGTATTGGGTTTACCCTTGTCTTCAAAGAAGAAAGATGTTATTTGGGTTGTTGTTGATCGACTGACAAAGTCTGCACACTTAATTCCAATATGTATAGACTTTTCACTTGATAGATTAGCTGAGTTGTACATCTTTGAGATCATTAGATTGCACGGGGTGCCAGTTTCTATTATTTCGAATAAAGATCTGAGGTTTACATCGCAATTTTGGAAGAAATTGCAAGAAGCTTTAGGTACGCTGTTGCACTTTAGTACTGAATTTCATCCACAAACCGATGGTCAGTTTGAGAGAGTAATTCAAATTCTCAAAGATATGCTTTATTGTTGTGTTTTAGAGTTTGAAGGTAACTAGGAGAAATATTTACTATTGGTTGAATTTGCGTATAACAACAATTTTCAATCGAGCATAAAGATGGCACCGTATGAACCATTGTATGGTCGTAAATGTCGAACTCAGTTGTACTGGAGTGAGCTTAATGAGAAAAAGATTCATAGGGTTGAATTAATTAGAGAGACCGAAGAGAAAGTGAAAGTAATTCGTAATAGTTTAAAAGCAGCTTCAGATCGACAAAAATCTTACGCGGATTTGAAATGTAAAGACATTGAATTTCAAATCGGCGATAGAGTATTTTTGAAAGTATCTCCGTGGAAGAAGATTCTTCGATTTGGTCACAAAGGAAAATTGTGTTCGTGATTTATCGGGCCGTATGAGATTATTGAAAGAATAGGGCCAGTGGCATATCGAATAGCTTTACCGTTAGAGTTAGAAAAGATTCACAACGTATTTCATGTTTTGATGTTGCACCGATATAGATTAGATCCGTCACACGTAATTTCTTCGACAGAGATTGAAATTCAACATGATATGATGTATATTGAATAACCGATCATAATTTTAGCTTGTGAGGTTAAAGAGTTAAGAAATAAGAACGTTGGTTCAATGAAGGTTTTGTGGCAACGTCATGAGGTTGAAGAAGCTACGTGAGAACCAGAGGAAGCTATGAGAAAACAGTACCCTAACCTCTTTTCTGGTAAGATTTTTGGGGACAAAAGTTCCTAAGAGGGGATAGTTGTAAAAACTCATTTTTAGCCAAATCAGATCAGTGGTTTCGGGACCACAAATTCGAGGTCAAAATATTTATTTTATTATTATTTTAATGTCTACAGTATGATAGTATAATTGTATGAAAATTTCATTAAGAAATTTTCTTGTTTGATTGTGTGGTTTCGGGCCAATTGATGTGTTAGATGGATGCAAGTTTGGGTGAGAAAAATGGCTTGGTAAATAGCCTATTTTTGTCCACACGGGCAGAGACACGTGTAACACCTCTCGCCCATATTCACAGTTACAATAGGGTTACGATGTATTACCAATCAATACACATCATTTATCATACATAACTCATACATTTAAGCATCCATATTGAAATATCATTCAACATAAATACATTGTCCCTTATAAAGGCCTACGAGGCCTTAAACATGTTTTAGAAGTAGTTCGAGACTAAGCCGATAACATATAAAAATTTTAGAAACTTAGAAAAATTTCAAACATGCAAAGGTCACACGCTCGTGTGAACAGGTCGTGTGCCACACATAGCTTTAGACACACCCGTGTCTCAGGCCGTGTGAAAACAGGGCATACAAACTGACTTGGGTCACACGGCCGATCATATGCCCGTATGCCCTTGGAGTGGCCACACATACACGTGTGCTAGGCCGTGTACTAGGATGTGCCAATCCTGTAGGGTATACTAAATTATGCAAACGGCCAAGTCACACTCTCGTGTGGTAGGCCGTGTGCCATTGAGGGAGTATACTAACTTGTGCCACATGGCCAGTCACACGCTCGTGTGTGAGGCCGTGTGGAGCATACTGACTTCAATTTAATTTCAACACCAGGGGACACACGGCCGTGTAGCATGACCGTGTGTCGTACATGGCTGAGACACACGCCTGTGTCTTTACCCGTGTGGACAAAAATAGGCCATTTGCAAAGCCAATTTGCCACCCTTACTCATGTTCACCTAATCAACTAAAATTGTACCCTTTCATCAAACAATAGGCAACCAAAATTATCACGAATATACACAATTCATACCATACCTATTTCAACAAAAAACAATACTCAATTCAATGCCCATTACCTATTCAAATACTTATATCATCAAGCATTAATTCACAAGCATATAACTTCTCAAGTTAACAACTTCAATCACACCATATAGATCATTTGCCAAACTCAGAATATAACCATTTGAGCAATTATGAAACCATAACCACATTTATACCAAAACATACCAAAATAAGCCATCATTCATGGCTATATATACAAAACAAACATATACATTTACAAGCCAACTCTCATGGCTATATTCACAACCAAAGTACCACAACTAGCCTATACATGTCATATACCATATATACACAACTCAAAAGTCCCAACTTAAGTGTTTGATAGTACGATGATGTTCCCAATGATTCCAAGATCTGAGCTAGCTTTAATTTTCTATATAAAAAATAGACAAATAACACAAAGTAAGCTTCATAGCTTAGTAAGTTCGTAGGTGAATAACTCAGTTCATTAAATAAATATAATCAACCAATTTAACCATAACATCATTATACACACATTAATTAAAAACCTTTCTCATGTCTCAAAACATGATCAGATATCATCTCATCGAACATTCTCTATTTAATACTCGAATAGGTTCTGCATGTACCTGTGTCACCTCGTATTAACATCTTTCTCAATCACATCATTCATTTACTCATTGAACCATTCGGAATAGAAGTCGGATACTCAAAGATCTCATTCGATAAGTACCTATACCATGGCTCGTAACCAAATCAATGTAACTTATCCTGGAGTACCTATACCATGGCCCGTAGCCAAATCAGGGTAACTTATCCCGGAGTATCTATACCATAGCCCGTAGCCAAATCAATGTATCATTCATACCTGAAGTGCCGATATAAAGGCCCGAAGCCAACACAATAACCTAATGACATGTTACTAGCATCCTAAACTATTCCTGAGGTTCAATCGGGAAGTTTCACTTGTTGATTTCATCGTCGAACACATCCGTAAGGTCATATTCATAATTCAATCATTATTTGTAATCTCATAATCACAGTTAATGCAATATCAAAGCATATAGCATACATTTATAATGAAATTGCCACAAACGAACTTACCTCATGTATGAAAACGACGAAATGAGTCAATTACTTGATAATCTTGCCTTTCCCCCGATCTAATTCCGGATTCCTCTTTTCTTGATCTAAATGTATTCAAAATTAACTCATTTAATCTTCTACTCATTCAATTTAGTCCAAAAATACACATTTGGGCATTTTGCATATTAGCCCCTAAACTTTCACATTTATCAATTTAGTCCCTATTTCACAAGTACACAAAATTCACATAATTCAAACCAAATACATGCTAGTCGAATTTCATAGGGACCCCTAGCAGCCCAAAACTTTCATTTATTTCACATTTCAACCATTCAATTTGCATATTTTACAAATTAATCCTTTTTTGACATTTTTGTCAAAAATCACTTTACAAAACATGAAATCTAACCTCCAGAATTCATATTTCATAATTAAACACCAAAGAACACATAAACTCATTAATGGCAACTTTTAAAATCTTTAACAGTTTCAAAACTAAAGGTACGGGCTAGCTAGATTGAGCTGCAACGATTACAAAAACATAGAAACCATAAAAAATCAAGCAAAAATGGACTTACAATTGAGCAATGAAGTAGCTGTGTAACACCCCAAGCTTGGCTTAGACGTTATGGCCGAATCTGCGATGCCACATTAGAGTGTTTTTCTAAAACACTAATTGATGAAATATCTGTTTTTTTATAAAAAATTCTTTAGGTTCTTAACAAAAGGTTAGGATGACTAATTCCTTGTGAAAACTCAAGTTATTTAAGCAAAATATTAATTTTATTGGTTTCTCAAATTCTAAAATAGGGTTTGTCGTGGAAACTTTTAAAACGTATAGTGTTAAGCATGGAGATTTTAGAAAAACATTAGTTTGTGCTTTCTTGAAAATATGAGTCCTATTACTAACAAGTAATTATTAAAGTAATTAAATCCCCAAAATAAAATAAACTTTAAAAGGCCTTATTACATAACGAAAACCCAATATCAAGTAAAATCTAAATTTAGTATATTAAATAGATTAACTACTTTGAGTGGCCACCTTCGAGTCCTTGGTCGCCTCGATCCTTCTAAGCCTGGAGGTTTCCTACACAGACAACAGATGGGTGAGTTTACGAGAACTTAGTGTGTGAAATCCCAAAATTGCAGCCAATTAGAGTAAAAATCTGGACCTAAGCCCTTTCAGTTTCAGTTAGGGGCCTTAGCCCCTTTTTCAGTAATAGTGACAATCTGGGCCTGAGCCTTTTCCAGTACAGTATGCAAACAAAGAATCCTACCCAATCCATTCGCTACACACCATCTCCGTACCAACCTTACACACCATGTAGGGATAAAATCGACCCACCCAGCCCTACACACCAAGTCGTACCGATTTTGGTACTTAAACAGTATTTGCAGCAGAGCTGCCAGTAATAGGCTTATAGCCTTTCACTAGACTTCCTCCAAAATCATATATCCCACACCATGTAATGCAGCATAATATCATACGTGTATGCAGAAATGTCATGCTCAAAAATAGTCATACATAATATAGGGGTATTTCAGTCAATTTACCTCACAGGGGTATATTGGTCATTTCATCAGTATAGGGTCTAAGTATACTTACCGACCCATCAGTAGGTCCACAATCGTCTTAGGCGACCCGTGAAACCTTAATAGTCAAACAGTGGTAATGGGCCTCCAACCCATATTACGGCCTATTTCGGCCCACACTCTCGTACGACCCACGTAGCCCAAAAATGGCTTCAGCCTTGTAGTTCACGCAACTTTACCCACAATTTACCACATTTTTTGCGATTTCTCCGAGTGGGGCCCACAAGCCCATTGGGCTCTCACGGCCTAGTTCGGCCCAAAATCACCCAATACTATTTCGGCCCATGAAATTGCTCATGGCCATTTCATCGACATCATGGCCTCGTTTTGCTACTTGGCATGCCACACATGCTGCCATACGCCCTGTGGTGCCGACAACCCACTTTTCAGCTTTTCGGCTTTCCACCGATTTATGCTACAGGTAGTACGATTACACACCTATTGATGAGAGGGCACCGATCTCCATGTACTCCAACCTAAATCCAAATAATGACCCAATGTCAGTCCTTAATCACTCGGGTTAACCACCCTCTAATGAACTCTAAATCCCTAAATAGAACATATCACTTACCTTGATTAAGAAAATAGGGTTCAATCCTCCCTTAACCAGTGATCACTCACTTCTTGGCAAAGATCTGCATTAAAGCCTAATTTTGTTAAATATAACTCTAAATGTAAACCACTTGTACCAAGTGTACCTCTTACTGAAAAGTAGACTAAGGATGGAGGATAGCAGTATTCGATCTACCATAACCTAACCTACAATCGAGGCACGTGATCTCACGAACACACTTCTGACTGATAAAGAAAAGAATAGATTAGAGAGGAAGACAATTATAGAATAGAAGAAGAAAGAGAAACAGCACAACCGTTAACCCACACATAGATGACGGTAATAGCGAGGCTCGGCTATGGCCAGGAATTCGGCAACCCAAAAAGAAACCCAATTACCTTAATCCATGCAATGAGAGATTCAACTAGCAAAGCAGGGAACCCTTGTAGGAAGCCAGACAAGAAAAGGAGGAGGAAAAAAGATATACGGCACAAGCAAACAAGGAAGTGTTATTAGCTTAGAACCAAATGAGAGAGTGTTAATAGGGATTCGACAGAGGCTTATAAGGGAAATAACGAATGTTCGGTCAAGGAGAGGAATGACTGAGAGACAGAAGGGAAAGAAGGGTATTCTGTTTAGGGTTTGAAGAAGAATAAAAAAGAAAATACTCCAAAGATTAATTTTACCGCAACCTCAAAATGCAATGAATGATTAACAAGAACTGACGAAAAATGTGAGCAACCCAAAAACACAGTTTCAAGCTTTCAAGCTCAATAGTAAGTGCATTCAATCCCCGTTTTTAATGTTCTTTACATTTTTGAAATCCTCGTAGCTCGATTTGCTTATTTCTACCATTATTTCGAGTTAGGGTTTATGTTTAAAAATTTACCCATGAATGATATGCATGTATTTTGATGTTTTATGGTAGAATATGAATGTTTGAGGTTAGGAGAACGATCCTTTCTAAGCGATTTTTAGCGAAAACGAGCAAAACAGTATAATCGGTAAAAATACCTAATGCTCATAAGTGCATGTTAGAGTGAGAATTTGATGTTGTCATAGAAGAGAAAAATGTTCAGCATGTCATAAAGCATAAGAATAAGGTCTGAAATTGAATTTCTGAGCCTAGGGGAAAAATCATAATTTTGTAAAAGTTAGGGGCAAAAATGTAATTTTTCCATAATGTAATTTTTGGATTGAAATAAATAGTATGAGTGTTAAATGAGCTAAATCTGTTGTTATAGATCAAGAAAGGCGTGGAATCGACCTCGAACGGGGGAAGGAAAAGGTTTTGGACTAAATTGCAAAATTTCCATATTTTGCACCGAGGTAAGTTTGTATGTAAATAATACATTAACTTCATTTACATTTTTAAATTTCATCCTATTTTATATATTTTAGTTGATTTTGAATCATAAATTGACTATTGGAAGAATGGAAATAAGTAATAGCGAGAGAAATCCCGGTTGAACTTTCGGAAAGATTGAATAATATAGATGAAACATAGCTAGGTCACATGTATGGTGCTGAGTGCACATCATGTGTACAAGAGAGCTACGAGATACTTTGTAGTAGCTAGGTCGCATGTGTGATACGGGATGTATCCCATGTAGACAAGAGAGCTACGGGAGAGGATAAATGTAGCTAGGTCGCATGTGTGATTCTAAGTGAAGGACACCATGTAGATAAGAGAGCTACGAGATAAATTGGCTAGGTCACATGGGTGGTACTAAGTGTTCACCATGTGTACAAGAGAGCCAAATTATATGAAATATGATGGTGGGGCTGTGTGCTAAAACCATCAAGTATCGAGAATTGATCCAAATTATTCAACGGGATGGTTTTATGGTGACATTGTAATCATGGACCTATACTTGTGATGTATGAAATGTGGTGAAAATAAATTGTGATATGCAAGTTAAAATGAGGTTAATACATCGAAAGTGTGAAAGAGTGAATTAGACATAATACTGTTTTGGACAGTCGCAGTGACGTGAATTTGAAAAATCACCAAAAATAGTAGGAATTTAATTCGATGTTGAATAAGATATGAAATTAAAACTTAATGAGTATGTTTCCATGTAAAAGAAACAGAGCAAGTAAAGAAACTCTGTATTTTGAGATATTTATATTTGAGTGTGACTCGCGCAGAATGACTATGTGATCCCCTGTTCTAAATTTGAAAAATCATTAAAAATTGTACAAAAAAATTAAGAAATATAGTTTATATGTCTAGATTCCTTATTGATTCTAGGTTTAAATGAAACAAATTTTATGGCTATTTGAATTCTGTACTGGGAGAAATTCAATTCGTAGTGAACAGAGGTCAGATCAGTCGAGCTGTATAACAGGGGAAATTTTAACTAATAAACTGTACTAATTGGTAGGACCAAAAATTCTAGAAAAATTTTAGTAAGAAGTAATATGAGTCTAGTTTCAGGGAAATTTTACGAATTTGAATTTCAAGTTTTGTAACTCGATTTATGATTTATTTAGTGAATATGACGCAGGAGAGACAGCTTGACCAAAGTGGAGTAAATTGTGATATTAAAAGTAGATACACTTGAGTTATTGTGTAAACATATTAAATTCTTTATTCATTATTTATATACTTGCTTACTAAGCTATAAGCTTACTTTCTTTTCTCTCTTTTGTCTTATAGTGTCGTCCAGCTTGGGAGTCAAGGATCGTTGAAGATCTGCCTACACTATCAATACTTTTGGGTATTTGAACTGAACATTTTGAATTATGGCATGTATAGTAGACTTAGTCATTTTGTTACGTGTCATAATTGCCTAGGTTTAAAATATTAATTATAGTCTTTGACCGATTATTTTGTACGAAGCCTTTGAAATTGGCTAGTTTGTTAAAGGCATGTGTTATAATGATTCATGATCTAATTGCACGCCATATTTTTGTCTCGGTTTTATTTAGTAGTATGTACTATGATTTGTTAATACCTCGTACCCTGTTCCGGCGACGGATACGGGTAAGGGGTGTTACATAAAATTTCCACGATTTTGAAAACCCAAACCCACAGCCGAGTTTTATAACCTGGCTTTGATACCACTTAATGTATCACCCCAAACCCCGCCTAGACGTTATGGCCGAATCTGTGATATCACATTAGAGTGTTTTTCTAAAACACTAATTGATGAAATATCTATTTTTTATAAAAACTTCTTTAAGTTCTTAATAAAAGGTTAAGATGACTAATTCCTTGTGAAAACTCAAGTTATTTATGCAAAATATGAACTGTATTGATTTCTCAAATTCTAAAACAGGGTTTGTCGCGAAAACTTTTAAAACGTATAGTTTTAAGCGTGGCTATTTTAGAAAAACATTAGTTTGTGCTTTCTTGAAAATACGAGTCTTATTAATAACATGTAGTTATTAAAGTAATTAAATCCCCAAAATAAAATAAACTTTAAAAGGCCTTATTACATAACAAAAACCAAATATCAAGTAAAATCTAAATTATAGTATATTAAATAGATTAACTACGTTGAGTGGCCACCTTCGAGTCCTCTATCGCCTCGATCTGCCTAAGCCTGGGGGTTTTCTGCGCAGACAACAGATGGGTGAGTTTACGAAAACTCAGTGTGTGAAATCCCAAAATTACAGACAATCAGAGTAAAAATTTGGGTCTAAGCCCTTTCAGTTTCAGTTAGGGGCCTTAGCCCCTTTCTCAGTAACAGTCGCAATCTGAGCCTAAGCCCATTTTAGCAACAGTGACAGTCTGGGCTTGAGCCCTTCTCAGTACATTATGCAAACAAAGAATCCTACCCAATCCATCCGCTACACACCATGTGGGGATAAAATCGACCTACCCAACCCAATACACCAAGTCGTATCGATTTTGATACTTAAACAGTATTTGCAGCAGAGTTGCCAGTAATAGGCTTATAGCCTTTCAGTACACTTCCTCCAAAATCATATATCCCACACCATGTAATGCAACATAATATCATACGTGTATGTAGAAATGTCATGCTCAACAACAGTCATACATAATACAAGGGTTTTCAGTCAATTTGCCTCACAAGGGTATATTGGTCATTTCATCAGTATAGGGTCTATGTATACTTACCGACCCATCAGTAGGTCCACAGTCGTCTTAGACAACCCGTGCAACCTTAATAGTCAAACAGTGATAATGGGCCTTCAACCTATATTGTGGTCCATTTGGGCCCACACTCTCGTATGGCCCACGTAGCCCAAAAATGGCTTCAGTTGTGTAGCTCACACAACTTGACCCACAATTTACCACATTTTGTGCAATTTCTCCGCGTGAGGCCCACAAACCCATTGGACCCTCACGGCCCAGTTCGGCCCAGAATACCGTTTCGGCCTATGAAATCGTTCATGGCCATTTCGTTGATATCACGGCTTTGTTTTGCTACTAGGCTTGCCACACGTGCGGCCATACGCCCTTGGTGCCAACGGCCCACTTTTCAGCTTTTCAACTTTCTACCGATCTATGCTACAAGCAGTACAGTTACAGACCTATTGATGAGAGGGCCCGATCTAGACGAACTCCAACCTAAATCCAAATAATGACCCAATGTCAGTCCTTAATCACTCGGGTTAACCACCCTCTTATGAACTCTAAATCCCCCAATAGAATATATCGCTTACCTTGATTAAAAAATAGGGTTTAATCCTCCCTTAACCAGTGATCACCCACTTCTTGGCAAAGATATGCATTAATTTTGTTAAATATAACTCTAAATGTAAACCACTTGTACCAAGTATACCTCTTACTGAAAAGTAGACTAAGGATGAAAGATAGCAGTATTCAGCCTACCACAGCACAACCTACAATCGAGACACGTGATGTCGCGAACACACTCCTGACAATAACCAATAAAGAAAAAAAAATATATTAGAGAGGAAGAATATTATAGCACAAAAGAAGAAAGAAAGACAACACAATCGTGAATCCATACATAGATGACAGTAATAGCGAGGCTCGGCTATGGCTAAGAATCTGACAACCCGAAAAGAAACCCAATTACCTTAATGAGAGATTCGACTAGCAAAGCAGGGAACCTTTGAAGGAAGCTGAACCAGAAAAGAAGGAGGAGGAACAATGTTATATGACATAAGCACACAAGGAGGTGTTATCGGCTTAGAACCAAATGAGAGAGTGTTAATAGGATTCGACAGAGGCTTATGAGGAAAACAACGAATGCTCGGTTAAGGAGAGGAACGACTGGGAGACAGAAGGGAAAGAATGGTATTTGGTTTAAGGTTTGAAGAAGAATAGAAAAGAAAATACTCCAAAGGTCAATTCTGCCACAACCTCAACATGCAATGAATGACTAACAAAAACTAACGAAAAAGGAGAGCAACCCAAAAACACAATTTTGGCACTCCCCTTGACTAAGACCGAATTGGTACCAAGGAGACTCCCACATTCAGTCAACTACTACCTTTCCCCCCTCTCCTTGATCCACTCCCCCTATCTCTCCACAAATCTCTCCTCTTTTCCCTCACTTGACCAATTCAAACTCTCTCAACTACTCCTCTTCCGTGCAACCACTAGAGTCCCAATGCCATCCAACCTCCCACGTAGCCGTTTGCAAAAAGAAACTCCCTTGTGTACAATTGGACTCGAACTCTAGTCCCTTAGTACTAGCAACACGCCATTTGCCACTAAACCAGTAGGCTTTTTATGACATGCAACCCCCCTCACAAATTTAAGAAGCCTACTATCAGAAGACAAGGGTTACACAAGTAGAAGCACAAAATTTTTTTCCAAGCCAAGGCTTGAATCCACTTCTTCTCAATTACTCCCAGAGCACTAAACCACTAAGTCAGACATCATCCACGACATAAACACATAGAAATAATTTGAACAAGGGTTTTCAGGATTTGGGGCATTACAAGCCAAAACTTAGAAACCTAAAAATGGCTTGTTCTTCTCTTCATATTCGGCCAAGAAAATGAGAAAATAAGCTTAAAATTGATTTTGTGTTAATTAACACATAATAGTTATACAGTTACTATTATAACCTTAATGAAAAACGATTTAAAACATTCATTAAATGTCCATATATGTCCATTAGCACTACCAATAGTCTAATTACCATTTAAGGCCATCATATTTAAAAGCCAAAGCTATTTTATACCTTTAACTAATAGAATGCAACTTTTGCATTTTACGCTATTTAGTTCTTTTTCTCAAATTAAGCTATTAAACGATAAAATTAGCTCACAAAATTTTCACACATACATGCTATCATGCTGTAAACACAAAGTAATATTAAAATAATTTTCTCACATAGGATTTGTGGTTCCAAAATCACTGTTCCGACTTAGCTAAAATCAGGTTGTTACAACACGGGTGTATGTCTCAGCTGTGTGTGACACACAGTCAGATTACACGGCCATGTGTCCCATGGTGTTTAATTAGAAATCAAGTGAGTATGCTCATATGGCCCAGCACACGGGCTTGTGACTTGGCCGTGTGACATAAGTCAATAAACCTTACAGGTTTGGCACGGCCTAGCATACGGTCTGGCACACAGACGTGTGAGGCCATTTCAAAAGGCACACGGGTTGGTCACACGGGCGTGTGGTTGGCCATGTGACCCAAGTCAGAGAGTTACACAAGGTCAGACACAGGCTGGGACACAGCCATCTGATACCATTTCGAATGTCCACATCGCCTGTGACACTAATGTGTATCCCCTATTTTTTTTGTAAAATTTTTAAGTGTTGTAAAAATTTCTTGAGATATTGATTTAGTCCCAAACGACTTCTAAAGCATGTTTCGGGCCTTGTAGACTTGTATTAGGGACTTGATGAATGATTATGAATGACTTGTATTTGAATATAATAATTGTATGAGAAATGTTTGTTCGATTGTGTAATAAGTCTGGTAATGCTCTGTAACCCTATTCCAGCGATAGTTACGGGTGAAGGGTGTTACAGTTTTCATCTTATGCCTTATGATGTACTTAGCCAATGCTGCTTCTAGCTGCTTGCTACAAGAGGGAGATCCTTTGTCACTGACTAGTGCTTGTGGTGTACCAAACCTGGAAAATATGTCTTTTGGAGGAATTTTACTATAGATTATGTATCATTAGTAGGTAGCGCGACAGCTTTGACCCATTTTGAGACATAATCTACTGCTAGGAAAATATACTGATTCCCGAAAGAACTCGAAAAAGGTCCCATGAAATCAATTCCCCATACATCAAACGCTTCGACCTCGATTATTCCTGTTTGTAGCATTTCATTCCTTTTAGATAAATTTCCAATTCTCTGACACCTATCAGATCCCTGGACATATTCATAAGCGTCTCTATTCATTGTTGGCCAATAAAACCCTGATTGTAGTATTTTTTAAGCTTTCCATTGTCCACCGAAATGCCCTCCACAAGAAGATGTGTGACATCCTTGTAAAATATCTCGTATCTCTTCCTCTGCTAGACATCGTCGGACTAATTGATCTACACATTGTTGAAACACATATGGTGTTTCCCAAACATAATTTTTCGATTCATAAGCTATCCATTTTTCTGTTGCCAAGATGCTTGTGCTAGGAAGACCCCCTTAGAAAGTAATTAACGTAGTCTACATGCCATGGTGTTAGATGCTTACCTGGTCTTGATTGATTAATGTCTACTGTGAATAATTGTTCATCTGCAAACGTCTCCTTAATATCTTCAATTTTCTCCTCTTGTTAATGGTTCTCAATTTTGGATAGGTGACCTACAATTTGATTCTCAGTCCCCTTCTTGTCCATTATCCATAAATAAAATTCCTAAGGTAATAAAATCCATCTCATTAGTTTAGTTTTTGTTTCTTTTTTCTTGATGATATATTTTAATGTTGAGTGATCAATATACACATATACTTGATTTGCCATCAAGTAGGGTCAAAATTTTTCACACGCAAACACTACTGGCAACATCTATTTCTCAGTTGTAGTGTAGTTACACTATGCGGAATTCAATGTTTTTCTAGCATAATGAATAATTATTCCGCTTTTGTCCTAACGCTGTACCTATTGCATAATCACTAGTATCAAACATAATAATAAAAGCTTCTGACCAACAATTTGGGGTAATGATTATAAGAGCAAATGTGAGTTTTCCTTTTATTACCTTAAAATCTCTAACGCAGCTTTGGTCAAATGTGAAAGGTGTTTCTTTTTGGAGAAGTTGATTCAAAGGTTTAGAAATATGAGTAAAATCTTTTATAAATCCTCAATAAAATCTTGCATGGCCTAAAAACTTTTGCACACCTTTAACATTCATCGGATTTGGAAGATGCTTGATAACTTCAATTTTAGCTTTATCCACTTCCAAACCTTTTTTCCAGATATTTAATGCCCTAATACTAGTCTTTCTTTCACCATGAAATGGTATTTTCCCTAGTTCAGTACTAGATTAGTTTCCTCATATCTTTTTAACACTTTTTCGAAGTTATGAAGGAATTCTTGAAAAGAGTCCCCATATATAGAAAAATCGTCCATGAATAATCTAACCCCTCTTCTAACATATAGCAAAGATCGCGGTCATGCATATTATAAAAGTTGTTGGAGCATTACATAGGTGAAAAGGCATTCTCTTAAAGGCATACGTACCAAAAGGGAAGGTGAAGGTAGTTTTCTCTTGATCATCGGGATGAATTAGAATTTGGTGATACCTTGAGTACTAATCAAGGAAGCAATAATAATCCTTTCTTGCTAACCGATTAAGCATTTGGTCGATAAAGGGCAACGAAAAATGGTCTTTTTTTGTTACATCATTCAATTTCCAATAATCAATGCACACCTTCTAACCTATTACTATTCGAGTGGGAATTAACTCATTATTATTATTCTCGACTACAGTTAGACCTCCCTTCTTTGGAACACATTGGGTTGGGCTAACCCACTCACTATCAGAATTACCATAAACAATTCTTACATCTAGCCATTTAAGCAATTCCTTTTTGACCACCTCCTTCATGGTTGGATTAAGTCTTCGCTCAGCATCTACCACAGGTCTTTGTCCCTCTTCTAATCTAATCTTGTGTTGACAAAACACATGATTTATTCCTTTAATATCAATAATTGTCCATCCTATGGCTTTTTTATGCATTTTTAAGACATTTAATAAAGCTTCTTCCTATTTTGTGTTTAGACTTTTGATAATAATTACTGGTAAGGTATTTTGTTTCCCTAGATATCCATACTTGAAATGATCGGGAAAAGGCTTTAGTTTTAACTCTTGAGGGTTGATAACAGATGGTACCATCTTCACTAAGTTTGGGATTATTTGCTTTAGTTGTTCCTTTTTCTGTCTTCACCATTCTAATTGAGTTAACATGTAGTGATTCTTTTGCTCCGTACTATCCTTTTCCTCTTCTATTTTGTAACCTGATGATTCTTTTGTACTGAACTCCAATTGATTGTATTTTTGCTCTTTATGTTACATGGATTCCAGTCCTTGATTTCATATTTAGGACATCCTTTCTAGGCTAATTCATTGATGTCATATCTTTCCAGTATCTCTATTACTTCCTCCTGATTTTTCATCCAAATACTTCTCCCTTTCATGATATCAAATTTTCATCTATTTTGAATATCTAACCCATAGTAAAAATGTTGTATTTGAAATGTGAAATGTATTCCTCTACCTAATATAGACATCAGGATTCCTTGAATCTTTCCCATGCTTATCCCAAAGTTTCAGTGATGCCCTGCTAGAAATAAAATAACTGAGTGTAACTACTTATTACCTTAGTCATAGGCAACACTCAGCATAGGAATTGTATCACCCCTCACCCGTATCCATCACCGGAACAGGGTTACGGAGTATTACCTGAGTTTATGGAACAATAACAGATAATTGATGTCATTTACTATTCATACCCGAAACTAATCATACCATCCCTTGAATGGACCCTCGAGGCCCAATTTAAGCATTGGAAGCAAGTAGAGACTAAATCGAGATCTTAGAAAATTTTTCACAAAATTTCAAAATTTTTCTTATATACAAGGGTTACATGCCCGTGTGAGTAGGCCATGTGGCTCACACAGCCAAGTGACATGCCCATGTCTCAGGCCATGTAGGCATTTGATGGGAGGCACACGACCATGTCCCAGCCCATGTCCATACTCACGTAACTCTCTGACTTAGGTCACACGGCTAGCCAACGCTCGTGTGTTAGGTTGTGTGGTTAATTTTAATTTTCAAAATTTAGGTGCAGTTTTTACACAGCCAAGATACACGCCATTGTTCTAGGCCATGTATTACACACGGGTGAGACACACGCTCGTGTCTCTGCCTGTGTGCCCAATTCTGAGCATTCTGTTTCTCAATTTTAAGATACAGGGGACACACGGCCAAACCACACGCCCATGTGTCGGGCCATATGTCACACATGATCAAGACACACGGGCGTGTGTCTACCGTGTGGACAAAATAAAGGCATTTTATATCTTTATTTTTAACCAAAATTTGCCAACAACCTACACCAATACTTGCAATCATATACAAACTAATTCAAGCATTATAACCAAACTAACTCTACCATTTAACATGACGTATCATCACATGTATTCATGTTTATAATGTTACCTTTTATAAACATACATGTTTAACATAACTCAATTAAACCATACTAAACACATATGTATTTATCATGATTTAAGCTTATAAATATACCAAAATAAACTGTCACTAGCCATTCCAATGGCTAGATTATAAACAACCATTTAGTAGCCAACAATTGGCCAAGTTAACCTATACATGCCATTATACCAAAATAAGTTTACTATTTATACCAAAACGAATTGGTGGATAGTGTGATGATACTCTGACTGATCTCTAACCTTTGTGAGCTTTTGAGCACTATAAAGGAGAGAAAAGAAAACCTAGTAAGAATTTAATGCTTAGTTATTTCATATAATAGGAGTTAAACTTACTAATAAATTTCATTACAATAAGCATTCAATAATATGCTTTCCAACAATTTGGAAATTTTCCTAATCACATATACTAAATTAAGTAAGTTAGACCCATAATTCACGTTGTACATTAAATAAACATAGATGAGGTCCTCATGCTACAAACTTTCAGGTATTTCAGAAGCATTCAAGACATAATTCTTTTATCTCGAAATTTTCTCATGTTAGGAGTTTTATCCGTTGAATCAATGAAATTTTGATGGATACTCAGGTAGTATACGCGAGGTATACAAATCAGTGATCTGTCAATTCATGTTCAGGGGTACCCGATAGGGCACATAATCAGGGAGCACATTCTCGAGCCACATATCAGGATGTTCAGATGAACCATGAAACAGGATGCTTATCTGGACTAAACAGGAAACTCTTATGAGTTTTAATCAGGAAACTCATAGAGCTTGACAGGTAACTCTGAAGAGTTTTTATTAGGGAGCATAGGATAGCATAACAAGAAGTTTAAGCGAGCCATGTCAGGAAGCTCATAAGAGCCTATATCAAGACGCTCACGTAGAGCTGTGTTTGTGTCCACAATAAATGCTGGACCACAACTGATCGAATCATGTAACAAGACGCTCACAAAGAGCTGCAGTAGTGCGCAACACATGCAGAATCACCACCGATCAGGATGTTCGCAGGAATTATATAACAGGATGCTCGAGAAGGCTTTTAATAGGATTGCTCATCCGAGCTATAATGTCTACAACATATGCAGACTATAATCAATATGGAAAAGTATGAATCCATTGAATTTCATTATTCAAACGAAACTTAACATATTAAAGACATTTTCGGACATGTGATTATTTCATAAATTTATAACATTCATGTAACACCTCATACCTGTAACCCACGTTGGAGTGGAATACGAGGCATTACTTAACTCGATCACATGCACAAAAACGTTCCCCAAATTAGAAATTTTTCAATTTTTACATAAAACTTTTTATTATGGGCCTACGAGCCCTAAATCAACCATTGCAAACTATTTGGAATCAACCCGGGTCCTTAAACCCTCTAGAAAAAAATTGACTTTGAAACAAGGCACACGCTCATGTAGAGCAGCAACACATCCAACATGGTCGTGTTGATGGCCCGTGTGGCTCACACGGCTTAGGTAATATAGGGACACGCCCATGTCCTCCACTGTGTGGAATTAATTCTAAATGCATACCTACAAGGGTTTTCACACGGCCTGGCACACGCCCGTGTGCCTAGCCCGTGTCCTTCACACGGCCATGACACGTCCGTGTCCTAGCCCATGAGCAAAAACATGGACATTCTGTTTCTAACATCAGCATCCCCAAAATATCACACAGCCAATGCACACGCCCGTGTGCTAGGTCGTGTCCATCACACGGCTGAGACATACGACCGTGTCTCTACCCGTGTGTTTACTATCATGAATACTGACTTGAAATTTTTACATGCAAGGGACACACGGCAGGACCACACATCCATGGGGCAGACCATGCATCACATATGACCTAGTCACATGCCCATGTGTCTACCCATGTGGATAATATAAAGTTATTTACCAAGCCTATTTGCCTTTCTTACTTACAAAACCTACAAAAAACAACCAAACCAATACAAGGATAACTTATTTAAACCAATCAGCCATAATAGACAACATTCCAATAATGCATTTTATTCATCTATGAAAATACATCTTTGCATATAAATCAAAATGAATATTTGCCACCATTCAAAGCTTAATACAAAATGAAGGGTTTCCAACCCAAGCCAACACATTTGGCCAGTTCTCAATGACCCAAAAATAGTAAAGTATAAGCCCTATCAATGCTGTATTCAAAAATATAAATCAAACTATACCAAAAGCTTTGGTTGATAGTGTGATCGATATCTCTGACTTCTGTTGATCCTTGAGCTAGATAGGCGGCACTATAAGAAAATGGAAAAGGAGAGGGAGTAAGCATAAAGCTTAGGAAGTTGCCCATAAATAAATATACAACATATCTCTACCATTCATCAACAAGTATCATAATACACAAGTGGCATAAGCAAAACTTACTCATCAATATTCATTACACCTCATATAGCATATATTGAGCTCACATCTCATACATATCATATAGGTACCTGTACCACTCACAACATGGTCTTACACAAGTTCTAATATATCTGTGCCAATGCCATGTCCCAGACACAGTCTTACACTGGCACATCTCGTAGCTGATGCATGTCCCAGACATGTCTTACACTAGCTTATATCTCGAGGTCGATGCATGTCCTAGACATGTCTTACACTAGCACTCATCTCAATACTGATGCCATGTCCCAAACATGGTCTTACACTAGCTCTCATAATGTGGCCGATACATGTCCCAGACATGTCTTACACTAGCTAACACAAGTGACCCAAATGTCATGGCATGCATATCCGATTTATTTCCTAGGTTCAAACGGGAACTCTACTATCTCTACTATCATCATGCTTTCTCAATTCCACAATCAAGAAATTCATGCTATATTAATCCCAAGTACAATTAAACACATACATTAACATTGTAGTTGTATTATTTACATACAACTTACCTCAGATTACAAAATGTGGCGACTAGTCGATTTAGTCGATTTGCTTGGCTTTCCCTCGATCGAGGTTCGAATTCGGTATTTCTTGATCTATAATAACAAAATCAACTTATTTAGTCACTTTATCAATCTAGGCACTCTACAATCATAATTGGGTAAAATGACCAATTCGCCACTAGACTTTTGTAAAATAACCATTTTACCCTTAAGCCCAAAAATCGATTTTTATCGAATATCTTCACCTATTAAGCCTAGCCGAACCCTTTTTACTCATAGAGCAACTCCAAATTCCCACTATTTCACATACTTAACATCTATTTTACAACTTATGCAGTATAGTCCTTTTAGGTGTTTTCATGTTAACACCTTTTACAAAAATTGTTCATAATACACCCAAGACTTATTTTCTTCCATAAAAACTCAGCAAACATTACAAACCCTTTCATGGAAAAACCTTACACTCTTAATCATTTTGTAAAATAGTACCCTCATTTGGAAGCTCATGCTTCAAGGGTTTCAAAAGTACAAAAATATTCAACAAAAGGTTGGAAAATCACTTACTTGTGAAGGCTTAAAGTTTGCTAAAATTTTTAAGCTTTCAAACCCTTAACAATGGCTGAAAAATTGGTGGGAATAAAGAGAGAATGAAAGAAAAAGATGGTAGACAGGCTTAGGTATTATTTTATCACATAGCATGACATCACTTACCTAATATTTTGACCATTCACCCTTCCTTGTCTCATGGTCGGCCTAGCTCTTTTAAAGGGGTCTAATTCCCCTTTAAAGATCCCCAAAATTTATCCTCTAGCTATTTGACACTTTTAGCTATCAAATTATGACTTTTTCACTTTATGGGATTTAGTCCTTTCTCACAATTGGACCTGCAAACGTCAAAATTAACTCACCAAGTTTTTCATATAGTTAAATAAACATGTAATGACTGCAAAATAGTAATAATAAAATAATTTATTCAACTCCAGATTTGTGGTCCCGAGACCACTATTTTGACTAGGCCCTAAATCGAGCTATTGCATTTCTCCACTTTAGGGATTTTCGTCCCTGAAAATCTTACCAGTGAATAGGTTCGGGTACTGATCTCTCATAGCCTCCTCGGGTTCCCATGTGGCTTCTTCGACTCCATGTCTATGCCACAAGACTTTCACAAGTGCAATACTCTTATTTCTTAACTGTTTGACTTCTCGAGCCAATATCTTGACTGGCTCTTCACCATAACTCATGTCTGGATGAATCTCAAGCTCTGTCGGTGCAATCACGTGCGAAGAGTCTGATCTATATTGGCGTAGCATGGATACATGATATACGTCGTGAATCTTTTCCAATTCTAGTGGCAAAGCCAATCGATAGGCAACTAGTCCTACTCTCTCGATAACCTCATAAGGTCCTATGAAACGAAGACTCAACTTGCCTCTTCTACCAAATCTGAGGACTTTCCTCCATGGAGATACTTTCAAAAACACCTTATCCCCGACTTGAAACTCAATTTCCTTTCGTTTCAAATTTACGTAGGATTTTTGTCTATCCGAGGTGACCTTTAAACAGTCATGAATCACTTTAACTTTCTCTTCAGTCTCTTTGATTAAATTGACCCCGTTAATTTGGCGTTTTCTCAACTCAGTCCAATATAAGGGCGTTCGGCACTTTCTATGACAACCTAAATTAGGGCCTAATCGGAATAGTGGTTTTGTGACCACAAATTCGAGATAGAAATAATTGTTTTATAATTATTTTGGGGTTTATGATATGATTTCCTGATTTCGTGAAAATTTCGTGATGAAATTCTGTGCATTGCGCGCTTAAGTTGAGATTAGGGACTAAATCGAATAAATTGTAAAACTCGTGTTTTAGAAGTTTTTAGTATGAAATTGCTATGGGATATTAACTAGGAGGTCTTAAATAGCAATTTGACCCATTCTTAAGTTATGGACAGAAGTTGGACATGGAGGGAATTTTTTTGAAAGTTTAGTAGTAAGAGCATTTTGGTCATTTGTATATTAAATGAAATAAAATGGGAAAAATAACATAAAATTGGTTATCATCTTCATTAGTTGCTGCTGAAAATTGCTCTCCTCCATAGCTAGGGTTTCTTCAACTTTCAAGCTTCATAATAAGTGATTTCAAGCCCCGTTTTTAATGTTCTTCACATTTTTGAAATCCTCGTAGCTCGGTTTACTTATTTCTACCATTATTTTGAGTTAGGGTTTATGTTTAAAAATTTACCCATGTATGATAGCATGTATTTTATTGTTTGATGGTAGAATATGAATGTTTGAAGTTAGGAGAACGATCTTTTCTAAGCGATTTTTAACGAAAACGAGCAAAACGACATAATCGATAAAAATACCTATTGTTCATAACTATGTGTTAGAGTGAGAATTTGATGTTTCCATAGAAGAGAAAAATGATCAGTAGGTCATTAAACATAAGAATAAGGGCTGAAATTAAATTTCTGAGCCTTAGGGTGAAATCATAATTTTGTAAAAGTTAGGGGGCAAAAAAGTAATTTTTGTATAATGTGATTTTTGGATTAAAATAAATAGTTCGAGTGTTAAATGAGCTAAATATGTTGTTATAGATCGCGTGGAATCGACCTCGAATGGGGGAAGGAGAAAGTTTTGGACTAAATTGCAAAATTCCCATATTTTGCACTGAGGTAAGTTTGTATGTAAATAATACATTAATTTCATTTACATTCTTATATTTCAGCCCATTATATATATACTAGCTGATGTTGAAGTATAAATCGACTATTGGAACAATGGAAATAAGTAATAGAGAGAGAAATCCCGGTTGAACATTCAGAAAGATCGAACAAAATAGAGGGAGCGTAGCTAGGTCACATGTATGGTGCCGAGTGCACATCATGTGTACAAGAAAGCTACGAGATACTATGTAGTAGCTAGGTCACATGTGTGATACAGGATGTATCCCATGTAGACAAGAGAGCTACGTGAGAGATAAATGTAGCTAGGTCGCATGCGTGATTCCAAGTGAAGGACACCATGTAGACAAGAGAGCTACGAGACAAATTGGCTAGGTCGCATGAGTGGTACTAAGTGTTCACCATGTGTACAAGAGAGCCGAATTAAATGAAATATGATGGTGGGGCTGTGTGCTGAAACCATCAAGTATCGAGGATTAATCCGAATTGTTCAACGGGATGGTTTTGTGGTGACATTGTAGTCATGGACCTACACTTGTGATGTATGAAATGTGGTGAAAATGAATTGTGGTATATATATATGTAAGTTAAAATGAGGTTAGTATAAAGAATGTGTGAAAGAGTGAAATTAGCATTAAAACTATTTTGGACAGTAGCAGTGACGTGATTTTGGAAATTCACCAAAAATAGATGGAATTTAATTAGAGGTTGAATGAGATGTGAAATTAAATCTTAATGAGTCTATGTTCATATAAAAGAAACAGAGCAAGCAAAGGAATTCTATATTTTGAGATATTTACAATTGTGTGAGACTTGCTCAGGATGACTATGTGATCCCCTGTTCCAACTTTGAAAAACCATTAAAAATTTTAAAAAACAAATTAAGAAATATAGTTTATATGCATAAATTCCTTATTGAGTCTGGTTTTAAATGAAATAGGTTTCATGGTTATTTGATTTGTGTACTGAGAGAAATTCAATTCGTAGTGAACAGAGGTCATATCAGTTATGCTGTGTAACAGGGGAAAGTTTAACTAATAAACTGTACTAATTGGCTGACCCAAAAATCCTAGAAAACAATTAGTAAGAATTTTTATGAGTCTAGATTCAGGGAAATTTTATGGATTTGAATTTCGAGTTTCGTAACTCGAGTTATGATTTATTTAGTGATCATGACGCAGGAGGGACAGCTTGATCAAATTGGAGTAAACAGAAAAATTAAAAATATGATATAATTGAGTTATGTTGTAAACATATTAGATTCCTTAATTGTTATTTATATGCTTACTTAGTAAGCTATAAGCTTACTTTCTTTTCTCTCATTTGTCTTATAGTGTCATCCAGCTCGCACAGGAGTTAGAGATCGTAGAAGATCCGCCCGCACTATCAATACTCTTGGTATCTGAACTCAACATTTTGAAATATGGCATGTATAGCAGACTTAGTTATTTTGTTACGTGTCATAATTGTCTAGGTTTAAATTACTACTTATAGTATCAAACTAATCATTTTGTACGAAGCCTTTGAAATTGGTTTGTATTGTTAATGGCATATGTTATAATGATCCATGATCAAATTGCACGCCATATTTTTGTTAGGTTTTATTTAATAGTATATACTATAATTTGTTAATACCTCGGACCCTGTTCTGGTGACGGATACGGGAAGGGGTGTTACATTTAGTGGTATCAGAGCTATGGTTTAGTCAGTTCTCGGACTAATAAAGTGTGTGTAAAAGTCTAGTTATACATGCCATAAAAATATTGTGATAGTGTGGTGACTCCTGATTATTCTAAACTGTGTTTTGTTTTAATATAATAATGGATCCTGAAGGAACTACGGCTGATGATGCTGCTAGTAATGCGCCGGCTCCCGTACAAGGGACCGCGCCTGTGGAAAGTAGACCTAAGACATTGAGACAGGGAGATGAGGCTCGGGATGTCTTTCTCCAAATGATGAACAATTGCTCCCGCACAAGCAAATCCAAATGCTCAACCTCCTCCACCCCTCCTATACCTCAGACGACTCCTATAGCTGCTCAAGGCATAGATTTGGTAAGAATGAATAAGCATTCGGTTGACAAGATTCGAAAACAAGGGGCCGAAGAGTTTAGAGCAAAGATCGATGATGATCCTGAGAAAGCGGAATTCTGGCTTGAAAATTCTACCCGTGTATTTGATGAGCTCTCATGTACACCCGAGGAGTGCTTAAAGAGTGCTATATCACTTTTGAGAGATTCGGCTTACCACTGGTGGAAGACTTTGGTAGCAGTGGTGCCAAAAGAAAGAGTTACTTGGGATTTCTTCTAGGAAGAATTTAGAAAGAAATACATAAGTCAGCGATTTATTGATCAAAAACGGAAGGAGTTTCTTGAATTGAAGTAGGGCAAGATGTCTGTGGCAGAGTATGAACGCGAATTTGTGAGACTCAGCAAGTATGCCCAGGAATGTGTGTCCACCGAGGCCATTATGTGCAGAAGGTTTGAAGATGGGCTAAATGAGGACATTAAAGTGCTTGTAGCAATTTTGGAGTTGAAATAATTTGTAGTATTAGTTGATCGAGCTCTTAAAGCTGAAGAATTGAACAAAGAAAGAAGAAAAGCTGCTATTGAGGCTCGAGATGCCAGAAAAAGGCCGATAAGCAAGCCATTTCAATCTCAATCAAAGAGGTCCAAAGAGACAAACCCTCGAATGACAGTTTCAATTGGGGATTCACACAGAGATCGTGGTAGAGCATATTCGGGGTCTACAGCTCAAGCTACTTCGGTGGCAAGTGTGGGTAATGTGCGACCTAGAAAGCTCGAGTGTCAGCAATGTGGCAGGCAACATTATGGTGAGTGTTGAGGAACCGAACGAGCTTGTTTCAGGTGCGGTTCTCGCGAGCATTTTATTAGAGACTGTCCGAAGAAAGTTAAAGAAGAAAGATTTCAGAGTGCTAGACAGAATACCACCGCTAGTAGAGGTAGACCACCGAGAAATACTGGAGGTGGGACTAGCAGTAAAACTGCGATGAAAGATTCAGTGGCAAGATCAGAAGCTAGAGCACCTGCTAGAGCTTATGCTATACGTGCCCGAGAAGATGCATCATCTCCCGATGTCATTACTAATACATTTTCTCTTTATGATACTATTGTTATTGCATTGATTGATCCTGGGTCCACTCATTCCTATATTTGCATGAATTTAGTATCTAATAAAAAGTTGCCTGTTGAGTTTATTGAGTTTATGATTAAAGTGTCGAACCCCTTAGGCCAATATGTGCTAGTTGACAAGGTTTGCAAGAATTGCCCATTAATGATTCAAGGTCACTGTTTTCCAGCTAATTTGATGCTGTTACCATTTGATGAGTTTGACGTTATCTTGGGAATGGACTGGTTGACATTGTATGATGCCAAGGTAGATTGTAAACAAAAAACACTGGAGTTGAAATGTGAAAATGGAGAAATTCTGTGGGTTGAAATAGATGAATCAAATAAATTGCCTATGGTGATTTCGCACATGTCTGTACAGAAATACATGAGGAAAGGGTGTGAAGCTTATCTGGCTTATGTAATGAATACTGAGTTGCCTCAACTGAAGTTTGAATCAGTACCGATAGTCTGTGAGTTTCCAGATGTATTTCCAGAGGAATTGCCTGGGTTGCCTCCGAACAGAGAGGTAGAGTTTGCCATTGATTTGTTGCCGGGTACTGCACCGATCTCGATTGCTCCATATAGAATGGCTTCGACTGAATTAAAAGAATTGAAGGCTCAGTTGCAGGAGTTAACAGATAAGGGATTTGTGAGACCGAGTTTCTCTCCCTGGGGTGCTCCTGTACTGTTCGTAAAGAACAAGGATGGTTCAATGAGACTTTGTATTGATTACCGTCAACTTAATAAGGTGACTATAAAGAACAAGTACCCATTGTCGAAGATTGATGATTTATTTGATCAGTTAAAGGGGGCCACAGTGTTTTCAAAGATCGATTTGAGGTCTGGTTACTACCAGTTGAGAGTTAAGGAGTCGGATGTACCGAAAACCGCCTTCAGGACAAGGTATGGACATTATGAGTTTCTTGTGATGCCTTTCGGCTTAACAAATGCTCCAGCTATATTTATGGACTTAATGAATCGGATCTTTCGGCCATATTTGGATAAGTTTGTAGTAGTGTTTATAGATGACATTCTAATTTATTCTCGGGATGAGTCTGAACATGCTGAACACTTGAGAACCATATTGCAGATCTTGAGAGAAAAGAAACTGTTTGCTAAGTTTAGTAAAAGTGAGTTCTGGCTTCGTGAAGTCGGATTTTTGGGACATATAGTCTTAGGTGATGGTATTCGGGTGGATCCAAGCAAGATTTCTGCTATCGTTGATTGGAAACCGCCAAAGAATGTATTCGAGATTAGAAACTTTTTAGGCTTAGCCGGGTATTATAGACGTTTTGTTGAGGGATTTTCGATGATTGCCTCTCCTATGACTAAGTTGTTGCAAAAGAATGTTAAGTTTGAATGGACTGGTAAATGTCAGCAGAGTTTTGAAAAGTTGAAGGCACGATTGACTGAAGCACCAATTTTAGTACAGCCCGAGCCAGGAAAGGAGTTCGTAATTTATAGTGATGCATTATTGACAGGCCTTGGATGTGTGTTGATGCAAGAGGGTAAAGTGGTAGCTTATGCTTCGAGATAGTTAAAACCGCATGAGAAGAACTATCCTACACATGATTTTGAATTGGCCGCTATTGTCTTTGCCTTGAAGATTTGGCGACATTATTTGTATGGTGAAAAATGCCGAATTTTTACTGATCACAAAAGTTTGAAGTATTTGATGAATCAAAAGGATTTGAATCTGCGACAGAGGAGATGGCTTGAATTATTAAAGGATTATGATCTAGTGATTGATTATCATCCGGGAAAAGCAAATGTAGTTGCTGATGCCTTGAGCAGGAAATTTCTTTTTACTTTGAGAGCCATGAATACAGGGTTAGCATTGTCTGATGATGGGTCAACCTTAGCAGAGATGAGGGCTAAACCGTTATTTCTCCAGTTGATTTGTGATGCTCAAAAGAACGATAGTGAGTTGCGAACCAAGAGAACTCAATGCGAATCAGGTTACGACTCAGATTTTCAAGTTGGACCAGACGACTGTTTGATGTTTCGAGATAGGATATGTGTACCGAAAAACGATGAATTGATTCAGAAAATATTACATGAGGAGCACAGTGGCTGCTTACCAGTTCACCCTGGTAGCACAAAAATGTATAATGATTTAAAGAAGTTGTATTGGTGGCCAGGTATGAAAAGGGACATTTCTGAATTTGTAACCAAGTGTTTGATCTGTCAACAAGTAAAAGCTGAACATCAAGTGCCTTCAGGATTACTTCAACCGGTAATGGTGCCTGAGTGGAAATGGGACAAGATTACCATGGATTTTGTAACCGGTTTGCCTTTGACTCCTAAAAAGAAGGATGCTGTCTGGGTAGTGGTTGATAGATTAACAAAGTCAGCCCACTTTATACCAGTACGTACCGATTACTCACTTGATAAGTTAGTCGAATTATATATTGCTGAAATTGTGAGGTTGCACGGAGTACCTATGTCTATAATATCAAATAGAGATCCGAGATTTACCTCGAGATTTTGGAAAAACTTACAAGAAGCTTTGGGTACAAAATTGAACTTTAGTACCGCGTTTCATCCACAAACAAATGGTCAGTCGGAAAGAGTAATCCAGGTACTCGAGGATATGCTTAGATGCTGTGTCTTAGAATTTGGAGGCAGTTGGGAGAAATATCTATCTTTGATTGAATTTGCCTACAATAACAGTTATCAGTCAAGTATACAAATGGCACCGTACAAAGCCTTGTATGGTCGTAATTGTCGGACTCCTTTATATTGGACCGAACTTAGTGAGAAACAGATTCACGGAGTTGATCTAGTTAAAGAAACCGAAGAGAAAATAAAAGTAATTTGGGATTGCTTGAAAGCTGCTTCAGATCGACAAAAGTCATATGCAGATTTAAAAAGAAAAGAGATTGAATTTCAGGTGGGTGATAAAGTGTTCTTGAAGGTGTCACCACGGAAAATGATTCTGAGATTTAGCCGAAAAGGCAAGTTGAGTCCGTGTTTTATTGGGCCGTACGAGATTACTGAGAGGATTGGACCAGTGGCATATCGGTTGGCCTTACCGAAGGAGTTAGAAAGAATTCATAACGTGTTTCATGTATCAATGTTGCGACGTTATCGTTTTGATCCTTCACATGTGATTTCTCCAATAGAAATTGAGATTCGACCAGATATGACCTATGAGGAGGTACCAATAAAGATTTTGGCTCGAGAAATTAAAGAGTTAAGAAATAAAAGTATAGCCTTAGTGAAAGTATTGTGGCACAGACATGGGATAGAAGAGGCTACGTGGGAACCTGAGGAAGCTATGAGGAAACAGTACCCGAACCTCTTTACCGGTAAGATTTTCGAGGACGAAAATCTCTAAAGGGGGGAGAATTGTGACAACCCGAATTAGGGCCTAATTAGAATAGTGGTTTCATGACCACAAATCCGAGATAGAAATAATTTTTTTATAATTATTTTGGGGTTTATGATATGATTTCATGATTTCGTGAAAATTTCGTGATGAAATTCTGTGCATTGCGCACTTAAGTTGAGATTAGGGACTAAATCGAATCAATTGTAAAACTCGTGTTTTAGAAGTTTTTAGTATGAAATTGCTTTGGGATATTAACTAGGAGGTCTTAAATAGCAATTTGACCCCTTCTTAAGTTATGGACAAAAGTTGGACATGGAGGGAATTTTTTTGAAAGTTTAGTAGTAAGGGCATTTTGGTCATTTGTATATTAAATGAAATAAAATGGGAAAATAACACAAAATTGGTTATCATCTTCATTAGTTGCTGCCAAAAATTTCTCCCCTCCATAGCTAGGGTTTCTTCAACTTTCAAGCTTCATAGTAAGTGATTTCAAGCCCTGTTTTTAATGTTCTTCACATTTTTGAAATCCTCGTAGCTCGGTTTACTTATTTCTACCATTATTTTGAGTTAGGGTTTATGTTTAAGAATTTACCCATGAATGATAGGCATGTATTTTGTTGTTTTATGGTAGAATATGAATGTTTGAAGTTAGGAGAACGATCTTTTCTAAGCGATTTTAAACGAAAACCAGCAAAACGGCATTATCGATAAAAATACCTATTGTTCATAACTATGTGTTAGAGTGAGAATTTGATGTTGCCATAGAAGAAAAAAATGATTAGTAGGTCATTAAACATAAGAATAAGGGCTGAAATTAAATTTCTGAGCCCTGGGGCAAAATCGTAATTTTGTAAAAGTTAGGGGGCAAAAATGTAATTTTTGTATAATGTGATTTTTGGATTAAAATAAATATTTCAAGTGTTAAATGAGCTAAATATGTTGTTATAGATCAAGAAAGGCGTGGAATCGACCTCGAATGGGGGAAGGAGAAAGTTTTGGACTAAATTGCAAAATTCCCATATTTTGCACCGAGGTAAGTTTGTATGTAAATAATACATTAATTTCATTTACATCCTTATATTTCAGCCTATTATATATATACTAGCTGATGTTGAAGTATAAATCGACTATTGGAAGAATGGAAATAAGTAATAGAGAGAGAAATCTCGGTTGAACATTCAGAAAGATCGAATAAAATAGAGGGAGCGTAGCTAGGTCACATGTATGGTGCCGAGTGCACATCATGTGTACAAGAAAGCTACGAGATACTATGTAGTAGCTAGGTCACATGTGTGATACGGGATGTATCCCATGTAGACAAGAGAGCTACGTGAGAGATAAATGTAGCTAGGTCGCATTCGTGATTCCAAGTGAAGGACACCATGTAGACAAGAGAGCTACGAGACAAATCGGCTAGGTCGCATGAGTGGTACTAAGTGTTCACCATGTGTACAAGAGAGCCGAATTAAATGAAATATGATGGTGGGGCTGTGTGCTGAAACCATCAAGTATCGAGGATTAATCTGAATTGTTCAACGGGATGGTTTTGTGGTTACATTGTAGTCATGGACCTACACTTGTGATGTATGAAATGTGGTGAAAATGAATTGTGGTATATATATATGTAAGTTAAAATGAGGTTAGTATAAAGAATATGTGAAAGAGTGAAATTAGCATTAAAACTGTTTTGGACAGTAGCAGTGATGTGATTTTGGAAATTCACCAAAAATAGAATGAATTTAATTAGAGGTTGAATGAGATGTGAAATTAAATCATAATGAGTCTATTTTCATATAAAAGAAACGGAGCAAGCAAAGGAATTCTATATTTTTAGATATTTACAATTGTGTAAGACTTGCTCAGGATGACTATGTGATCCCCTGTTCCAACTTTGAAAAAGCATTAAAAATTGTACAAAACAAATTAAGAAATATAGTTTATATGCCTAAATTCCTTATTGAGTCTAGTTGTAAATGAAATAGGTTTCATGGTTATTTGAATTGTGTACTGAGATAAATTAAATTTGTAGTGAATAGAGCTTAGATCAGTTGAGCTGTGTAACAGGGGAAACTTTAACTAATAAACTGTACTAATTGGATGAACCAAAAATTCTAGAAACAAATTAGTAAGAAGTTTTATGAGTCTAAATTCAGGGAAATTTTATGGATTTGAATTTCAAGTTTTGTAACTCGAGTTATGATTTATTTAGTGATCATGACGCAGGAGGGACAGCTTGATCAAATTGGAGTAAACAGAAAAATTAAAAATATGATATAATTGAGTTATGTTGTAAACATATTAGATTCCTTAATTGTTATTTATATACTTACTAAGCTATAAGCTTACTTTCTTTTCTCTCCTTTGTCTTATAGTGTCATCCAGCTAGCACAGGAGTCAGAGATCGTAGAAGATCCGCCCGCACTATAAATTCTCTTGGTATCTGAACTCAACATTTTGAAATATGGCATGTATAGTAGACTTAGTTATTTTGTTACGTGTCATAATTGTCTAGGTTTAAATTACTACTTATAGTATCAAACTAATCATTTTGTACGAAGCCTTTGGAATTGGTTTGTATTGTTAATGGCATATGTTATAATGATCCATGATCAAATTGCGCCATATTTTTGTTGGGTTTTATTTAATAGTATATACTATAATTTGTTAATACCTCGTACCCTGTTCCGGCGACGGATACGGGAAGGGGTGTTACACTTTCGCCTATACAAAACCTCATAAGGTGCCATTTTCAGACTTTTCTAATAACTGTTGTTGTAGGCTAATTCAACCAATGGCAAGGACCTTTCCCAACTACCTTGAAACTCAAGAACACAACATTGCAAGATGTCTTCTAAAATCCAAATCACTCTTTCCGACTGGCCGTCTGTTTGCAGGTGAAATGCTATGCTAAAGCTCAACTTTTTCCCCAATACCTCTTGTAACTTTTTTCCAAAACCTCAAGGTAAATCTCAGGTCTCTATCTAAAATAATCGACGAAGGCACTCCATGTAGCCTCACAATATCAGAAACATACAAGTTAGCCAATCTTTCATGGGAGTAGTAGGTACGCACTGGTATAAAATGTGCCGACTTTGTTAACCTATCTCCAATAACCCAAATAACATCATTTTTCTTTGGGGTTACCGGCAATCCCGTCATGAAATCCATGGTAATCTTATCCCACTTCCACTCTGAAACCATTATAAGCTGAAGTAGTCCCGAAGGTACTTGGTTTCAGCTTTCACTTGTTGACACACAAGAAACTTGGAAACAAACTTTGAAATATCTCTTTTCATCACCGACCACCAATACATTTTCTTCAAGTAGTTATACATTTTTATAGTGCCTGAGTGGACGGACAAACAACCATTATGTGCCTTTCGTAGAATCTTCTGAACAAGCTCATTGCCCTTGGGTACACAAACTCTACTTTTGAACATTAAACATCCATCAACACCAATACGAAACTCAGATTCATTTTCTGTCTCATATTGAGTCTTCTTAGCTGGCAACTCTTTATCATCTTTCTAAGCCTCACAAATCTCTTTTAGAAATGTCGGTCTAGCTCTCAACTCTGCTAGGATCAAACCATCATCTAATAAAGCCAGTTGAGCATCTATTGCTCTCAACACAAATAACAATTTTCTGCTTAAGGCATCGGCGACCACGTTCGCCTTGCCCGGGTGATAGTCAATCACCAACTCGTAATCCTTTATCAGCTCTAGCCACCTTCGTTGCCGCAGATTCAACTCCTTTTGAGTCATCAAATATTTGAGACTTTTGTGATCAGTAAATATTCGGCATTTCTTTCCATACAAATGGTGTCTCCAAATCTTCAATGCAAACACGATGGTGGCCAACTCTAGATCGTGTGTCGGATAATTTTTCTCATGTGGCTTTAGCTGTCTTGAAGCATAGGCTATAACCTTGCCTTCTTGCATGAGTACATACCCAACCCATTCAAGGAGGTGTCGCTATATATCACAAATTCCTTACCTGACTCCGGTTGCACTAACACTTGGGCTTTGGTCAACAAAGCCTTTAATTGCTCGAAACTCTGTTGGCACTTTTCTGTCCATTCGAACTTGACATCTTTTTACAGCAGTCTTGTCATCGGGGTAGCTATCATAGAGAATCCGGCCAAACCCAAGAAGCTTTGAACCTCAGTTACATTCTTCGATGGTTTCCATTCAACAATAGTAGAGACTATGCTTGGGTCAACTCTAATCCCGTCACTCGATACAATGTGTCCTAGAAATCCAACCTCCCTAAGCCAGAACTCGCTCTTACTGAACTTGGCATACAATTGTTTGTCTCTCAGGGTCTATAATGCAGTCCTCAAATGCTTCGCGTACTCACTCTCATCATGCGAGTAAATTAGTATGTTGTCAATAAAGACCACCACAAAATTATCAAAATATGGTCGGAAATTGCAGTTCATCAAAGCCATAAACACCGTTGGGGGATTAGTCAACCCAAAGGGCATGACGAGGAACTCATAATGCCTGTATCTTGTCTGAAACACAGTCTTCGGTACATCTTGCTTTTTCACTTTTAACTGGTAGTATCCTGACCTCAGGTCAATCATGGAAAATACAGTGGCTCCCTTTAACTGATCAAATAGGTCATCGATCCTTGGCAAAGAATACTTGTTCTTCACTGTTACCTTATTGAGTTGTCTATAGTCGATGCATAACCTCATCAACACATCTTTCTTTTTTACAAAGAGCATCGGAGCACCCCACGAGGAAAAGATCGGTCTCACAAAGCCCTTGTCAGTTAACTTCTGTAGTTGAGTTTTTAACTCCTTTAACTCCGTAGGAGCCATATTATATGGAGCAATCGAGATGGGTGTCGTGCCTGGCATCAACTTGATTCCAAACTCTACTTCTCTCACTAGAGGTAATCCTAGTAATTCCTCCGGAAACACGTCGTAAACTCATAAACCACTGGTACTGATTCTATCTTCAATTTAGACACTTGAGTATTAAGCACGAAAGCGAGATAAGCCTTACATCCTTTTCTCAAATATTTTTCAGCAGTCAAAGACGATATTATCAAGGGTAAATTATTCGACTCATCTGGTCTAACCCGAAGAATATTCCCGTCTTTACATTTCAACTCAATAACTTTTCTCCCACAGTCCACTACAACACTATGAAACGTCAACCAATCCATCCCAAGGATTACATTAAATTCTTTAAACGGCAATAACATCAAGTTAGCCGGAAAACAGTGACCCCTAATTATCAAAGGACAATTTCTACACACTTGGTCTACTAGCACATGTCTGCCTAAAGGGTTGGATACTTTTACCACAAACTCAGTGGACTCTGCTATCATGCTCATATGAGGTACTAATTCCATACAAATATAAAAGTGGGTAGACGCCGGGTCAATTAAAGTAACAACAGATATTTCATGGATAGAAAAGGTACTCGTGATCACGTCGAGAGATTCTGCCTCTTCACGGGCACGAATAGCATAAGTCCTTGCAGGTGCTCTGCCCTCGGACCTCATTGCAGCATCTCTGGGTGTACCCCTATTAGAAGGCCTTCTTCCAAAGTTCTTTTGTGGTCTACCCCTCGAAGGAGCACTACTTGCCTTCGCTTTTTGCTTTTTCTCTCTCTTCCATTTCAAGACAGTCTCGGATGAAATGTTCTAATGATCCACACTTAAAACAGCCCCTTCCATTCCCTCAGCACTCACCGAAGTGACGCCTACCTCATTGTGAACATTCTGGCCTATTCTGTCGAGCACTACCGACGCTCGTGATAGAAGTGGTCTGGGCTCTGAAAGTTGTGTTCTGTCGGTTCTTGTTTCTATTCAAAAACCCCACTGAAACGTTCGATCGAGTAGCAAATTCCTTCAGTCTCTTAAATGAGGACTGATGTGACTTTCCCATATGTCTCTTCTCTGAATCTCACGACTCAATAGCCACTTTCCTCCTCTCTTTCACCAGCTCTTCTGCCTTGCATGCTCTCTCAATGAGCATTACAAATTCTCTTATTTATAGGATGCCAACAAATACTCACATATCTTCATTAAGACCATCCTCGAACCTCTTACACATGGCGGCTTCTAAGGACACGCATTCCTGTATGTATTTACTAAGTTTTACAAACTCTCGTTCATACTCCATCACTGTTCTACTGCCTTGCTTTAACTCTAAAAATTCCTTCCTCTTTTGGTCTATAAATCTCTAGCTAATATACTTTTTCCAGGATTCTTCCTGGAAGAATTCCAAAGTAATCCTCTACCGGTACAACGGACACGAAATTATTCCACCACTGATAAGTCGAATCCCGTAGGAGTGACACTGCACACTTCATGCACTCTTCAGGCATGCACGACAATTCATCAAACACCCTGACGGTATTCTCTAACCAAAACTCTGCTTTCTCCGAGTTGTCATCTAAGTTAGCCCAGAACTCCCCACCCCCTTGCTTCCTAATCTTGTCTACCGGAAACTTCTCCCTCCTAATCAAGTTCGCGCCTTGTGATGCTATCGGGGCATACTGAGGAATCGGAGGAGGTGGGGGAGGTGGAGTGCTCAGATTCTGTAAACTGAAAATATATAGGTTTTTTTCTGTATAAATTATCACCTTTTTACTCAAATTTATTGTTCAAACCAAGTAATTTGTTTAATAGATTAATGCAATATGTGAAAATATGAAAACAGGACATAAAAATTATTAAAATGTGATTTTATGCTTTATTATAAAGTTTTCATGCATAAAATGGCTTATTTTATATTAAATTGAGCATATTATATTTTTATGACATAAAGTGGGAAATGCATGATTCAATTAAATAATAAAATATAAAATTGTATTTAATAATTTATTTTAAAATATTTAAATAATAATTTGGGTTTTAATTAATTTAATTAAGTTGGTAAAATTTAATTCTTTGGTCCTCTAACTTATTGATTTATATTTGGACAGGTCTGAGAGCTTTAATTTGATTACAAAATAGTCCAAATAAAAGGCCAAGTTAACCCAAAGTCAGCTGAATATGGAGGTTCATAAACCATATTATGGTTTAATTACACAAGGTCCTTAAAGAGTTGAAGAATTTAGAGTTTTGCCCAAAGTGACTGAGTCTTAGTCCTGAGTTGTTGTGGCACTCAAATTGACCAAGAATCAAGCAAAATCGTCCACATTCCCTCAATTCAAGGCCGACCACCCTTGAAGGAGTTTTGAAAGATGGACACTCCTATTTTTAGCAAACCAGCTCCCATTTCTCACCTATAAATAAGAGCCCCTTTCTCACTTTTTCAATCATCCCTCATCCCTCATTTATCCCTCATTCATTCATCATTCTCTCCTCTCTCAATTCTCTTAGTTTTTTTAGCCCTCATGCCTATTATCATCTTTGCATAATGATTTTGAGCAAATTAGCCTCTTAAAGAACCCTTGGTCAGCCACCTCGGAGAGCTATTGGCAAAGGGGCAAAGCGAAGGAACGAAGAAGCCCTCATCAGTCAGAGTCTTGGGTGACAGCCACTCTGAATTGGGTTTAATCTTTCTTACTTGAATTTAATTCAAGAATGTTTGCTATGTGTTCTTTGCTCTTGTTTACAACAATGATAGCTTAATTTTATTTAAGCTAGGATGATTGCTTTGATTTAATAATAATTATTTGATTCATGCTTATAATATTTGTGCCTCAATCGATCATGTTTTCAATTAAAATAAAGTATGTATTTCATTCATACGTGATTGAAATGCACCTAAATTAGCTTAGCGATCCTAACTAGACGACGGCTAATGGACACATAATTGAAATGTTCATGCTCAATTTAGATCCTAACCCAATTAAATTGCAGGTTGCATAACATCCCTAACAAGGCTCTATTATCTGTATAGTTTTTAGATTTGTGTGATTAAACTGTTTCAAACTTAACATGTCTCTGTTACCTCGCACAAATACTAAGAAACCCTTAGTAAATAAAGATCAGTAAAATGCATATTTACTAAGTAAAGGATTCTGAATGGACCTAACGTGGTTACCAAACTCATGAAAGATCAAGTTGACATGGAATGTTTTTCCGAATATTGTTAAGCATGTTGATAATAATTTGAGTTTAATTAAAGTAATTGTCCTAGCTTATTTATGTTATAATTGTTGCTTATTATGTTAATTATGCTAAAATCTATCTCATTCATATAGTTTGCATATAGGATAAATTGCATTAAGGATCATTGCATTTAGTTTCATATACTTAATTTTTCATCACTTCTCAATTATATTGTTTTTATTTATCAAATTATTAGTACACTTTTGCAAATTAAGTGACTTAGCACAAATACAATCCCTGTGGAGACAATAACTCGATATTTACTTATTACTTGATAACGACTGTGTACACTCACACAAACCCGAGCTTTACAAGTTTTTGGTGCCGTTGTCGGGGATTGTCAACAGTTGCCATAGTCATTTTTTGTGAAATCATTTATTTTCAATTTGGTTATTTCTAACATTACTAACTTATTCTTTTTAATTTTGTAATTTTCTTTCCAGGTGTTTATGAGCATAGATCGAATTATCGATTTACTCCCAGTAGACCCTGAAATTGAGTAAACTTTTAGACAAAGAAGACGTGAATGAATAGCTCAGAGATAGAACGAGATGGACCTTGGAAATCAAAATCAAGACCAAGGTAATAAAGCCAAAAATGTATGAAATCCTATCCTCATTACCGATGATAGGGATCAATGCATCAGACAATATGCTGTGCCGCTTTTCAATGAGTTAAATCTAGGAATTAGAAAGCCAGATATTGAGGTAACCCAAATCGAATTGAAACCAGTGATGTTTCAAATGCTACAAATGGTGGGCAAATTTAGTGGTATGCCCACAGAAGAGCCACATCTCCACCTTCAATTGTTTATGGAGGTGAGTGACTCATTCAAGATAGCTGGTGTGACTAAAGACACACTGAGGTTGAAGTTTTTTTCGTACTCGTTCCGAGATTGAGCACGAGCACGGCTCAATTCATTGCCACCAAGTTCTATATCTACATGGAAAGAATTACTAGAGAGATTTTAATTTAAGTATTTCCAGCCTAGCAAAAATGCTAAGTTGAGGAATGAGATCACAACTTTCCAACAATTGGATTATGAGTCTTTGTATGAGGCTTGGGAGCAATTCAAGAGTTACTTCGTAAGTGTCCTCATCATGGGATTCCTCATTGTATCCAGTTGGAGGCATTCTATAATGGTCTCAATGCACATACAAGATTGATGGTAGATGCTTCTACGAATGGTTCAATTTTGTCTAAATCTTATAATGAGGCTTATGAGATCATCGAGAGGATCACGAGCAACAACTATCAATGGCCAACAAATCGAATAGCTTCAAGAAGACGTGTAGTTGGAGTTCATGAAGTTGATACTCTCACTTCGTTATCAGCTCAGGTATCGTCTATTTTCTCTATGTTAAAGCAGTTTACCGCTAATGGTGCTAATAATTTTGCAGCTCAGCCACCAAGTCTGTTTGAAGTAGTTTCCTGTGTGTACTATGAGAAGGTCATTCTTTCGAGAATTACCCATTGAATCTCAAGTTAGTATACAATGTGGGGAACCAACATCAAAATGGGAGTAGATAAGAACCGCAGTCTAACTTCTATAATCCTTCATGGCGTAATCACCCCAACTTTTCTTGGAGCAACCAAGGTAATGGACCATGGACCTAACCAATCTTATAGGTTTAATCAGCAAGCTCCAAAACCACCTCAACCTGAATCATCAAATAGTTTGGATTGTTGAAAGCATACATGATGAAGAATGACGCTTTGATCCAGAGTCAAGCAGCAACACTGAAAAATTTGGAAAACTAAATGGGTCAGTTAGCTACGAAGCTTCGTAATAGACCACAAGGAACCTTACTAAGCGATGCTGAAAATCCAAGAAATTTGGGTAAAGAACATATCAAGGCAGTGGCATTGCGAAGTGGTAAAATTCTGGAACCTTGATTGATTGATGTTGAGGACGAGCCTATTGAAAAAGGGGAAAGTCAACCAGCTGTTGAAATACCTACACCAAAAGAGTTAGAATCTGCAAAGACTAACAAGGTAAATCCTAACTTAGTGAATTCAGATACTTTAACATCTTCTTTGGATGCAGATTTACCTACTCAGAAGAGTTGTCTTGTTTAAACAAAAGTTTCATCACCTCCATATCCACAAAGATTGTAGCAATACAAGCAGAAATAGGAGGTGCAATTCAAGAATTTTTTGGATGTTCTGAAGTAATTACACATCAATATTCCATTGGTGGAGGCTTTAGAACAAATTTCAAATTATGTGAAGTTTATAAAGGATGTACTATCCAAGAAGAAACGACTGAGTGAGTATGAGATTGTCGCTCTGACAAAGGAGTGCAGTGCATTCCTGGAGAACAAGCTGCCACTGAAATTGAAAGATTCAAGAAGCTTTACGATACCCTATAACATTGGTGAATCTTATTCTGGTAAAGTGTTGTGTGACTCAGGAGCAAGTATCAACTTGATGCCTAAATCTATTTTCAAGATGCTAGGGATAGGAGAAGTAAGACCTACAACTGTGGCGCTCCAGCTAACGGATTGATCTTTAGCATACCCCGAAGGAGAGATCCAGGATGTTTTGGTAAGAGTCGATAAATTTATTTTTCTTGCTGATTTCATTATTCTAGATTTTGAAGCAGATAAGGAAGTGCCAATTATCCTTGAGGGACCTTTCCTAGCCACGGGAAGAACGCTAATTGATGTGCAGAAAGGCAAACTCACCATGCGAGTTCAAGACGATCAGGTAACTTTTAACATTCTTAAAATGATGAAATTTCCCAATCTAACAGAAGAATGCTCAGTTATGGAAGAAATAGAAACCTTGATTTCTGTGGAAAGCCATATTGAAGAAGATCCATTGGAGAAATCCTTAGGGGTGACCCTTTGGAGGATGAAGAAGGTGAATAAAACATGGTTGTGATAGAAGCCAACCCGAGGAATTTTATTCAATCTACACGATTTGAACCGTTGGAGTTAGAAGTAAGAGCATTTGTGCAACCCAAATTGTCAATCGAAGAACCACCTACACTCGAACTAAAGGTACTTTCTTCCCATTTGAAATATGTTTATTTAGGTAATTGTTCTACTTTGCCTTTGATTATTTCAACCAAAGTGACAAAAGATTAAGAGGAGCAATTCATTTCTGTTCTAAAGAAATTTAAGAAAGTAATTGGTTGGACTATATTTGATATTCGAGGTATAAGCCCTTCATTTTGCATGCACAAAATTATTCTAGAGGGAGGTGAAAAAGCTTGAATTTATGGACAAAGGAGGCTGAATCCTATTATGAAGGAAGCTGTGAGAAAGGAAGTGATCAAATGGCTAGATGCAGGAATCATTTATCTTATTTTAGATAGTTTGGGCATAAGTCCAGTACAGTGTGTGCCGAACAAAGGTGGAATTACGATTGTTGAGAATGAGCGTAACGATTGATCCCAACAAGAACTGCTACTGGTTGGAGAATTTGTGTGGACTACAGAAAGTTGAATAAAGCCACTCAGAAGGACCATTTTTCATTGCCTTTTATGGATCAGATGTTAGATCGACTGGCAAGTAATGAATTCTATTATTTTTTAGATGGTTATTCGGGATGTAACCAAATAGTTGTAGCTCTGGAAGACCAACATAAAACAACCTTTACTTGTTCGTACGGTACATTTACTTTTAGGCGAATGTCTTTTGGTTTATGCAATGCACCTGCAACATTCCAACGATGCATGATGGCAATATTCACTGATATGGTTGAAAATTTTGTGGAGGTTTTCATGGATGATTTTTCTATTTTTGGGAACACTTATGATATTTTTTTGAGTAATTTAGCTAAGGTACTGAAGATATGTGAAGAGATGAATCTAGTCCTTAACTGGGAAAAATGGCATTTTATGGTTAAGGAAGGGATTGTCTTAGGGCATAGAATTTAAAAGAAAAGAATTGAAGTCGACAAAGCAAAGGTGGACGTAATTGAAAGATTATCAGCCCTAATGAATGTGAAAGGAGTCAGAAGTTTCTTAGGCCATGTCAATTTTTATTGAAGGTTTATCAATGATTTTTTGAAAATTTTTAAACCAATGTGCTCCTTGTTAGAGAAAAATACAGTGTTCGATTTAAAGGAAGCATGTTTAGAAGCTTTTGAAGAGTTGAGAAAACGGTTAATCTCAGCCCCAAAAATCATTACACCCAATTGGAGCACACCTTTTGAGTTGATGTGCGATGCAAGTGATTACGCTATTGGAGCTGTGATGGGTCAAAGAAGGAATAAAGTGTTCCACCCCAGTTACTATGCAAGTAGAACCTTGACGGGAGCCCAACGCAATTATACGGTAACTGAAAAGGAACTATTTACTATAGTTTTTGCTTTTGACAAATTCCGCTCATATCTTATAGGTACCAAAGTTATAGTATTTACTGACCATGCGGTCATTAAATACTTGCTCACGAAGAAAGATGCAAAATTAAGGCTAATTCGTTGGGTACTTTTACTCCAAGAATTTGACCTTGAGATCCAAGACAGAAAAGGTGTTGAAAATCAAGTAGCTGATCATCTGTTGAGGTTAGAGCAAGATGAGGTAAGTCGATCACATGTGCCTATCAACGAGAATTTCCCAAATAAGCACTTATTTGAGTTGAGTCAAATTCATGAAACACCTTGGTTTGCTATTTTTGATAATTATCTTACATGTGGAATAATTCCTCTAGAATTGACATACCAACAGAGGAAAAAATTCCTTCATGATAGTCGATATTATTTCTGGGAGGACCCGTTCTTGTTTAAACAGTGTGCAGATAATATAATCGGAAAGTGTGTAGCTGAAAGTGAGATTACTGAGATCTTACATCATTGCCATTCATCTCCAAGTGGGGGACACTTTGGTGGTGCATGTATCGCAGTAAATATTTTGCAAGTAAGTTTCTTTTGGCCTACACTATTTAAAGATGCTTATGCTTATGTGAAAAACTGTGATAGATGCCAAATGAGTGAAAACATATCACGAAGGAATGAGATACCCTTAACAAACATTTTAGAGATTGAATTATTCGACATGTGTGGCATTGACTTCTTAGGATCGTTTCCCTCTTCATATGAGAGCAAATACATCTTAGTTGCTGTGGATTATGTGTCCAAGTAGGTTGAAGCTGAAGCATACCCTATAAATGATGCTAAGGTAGTCATGCGATTCCTACATAAGCATGTGTTTACACGATTTGGGACACCAAGAGCTATTATTAGTGATGAAGGTTCTCACTTTGTGAACAAATGGCATAAGTGGTTGCTTGAAAAATATGATGTGAAACACAAGATTGCTACTACTTATCACCCTAAGTCTAATAGGCAAGTTGAAAGAGTGAACCGTGAGATCAAAGGTATCATTGAAAAGGTAGTATGCCCTAGCAGAAAAAATTGGTCTCGAAGGCTCGATGATGCATTATGGGCCTATCTAACAGCATTTAAAACACCATTAGGAATGACTCCTTATTAGTTGGTTTTTGGGAAGGCATGTCATTTGCCATTAGAGTTGGAGAATAGAGCTCATTGGGCTTTGAAGAAATTGAACTTTGATCTTAAGCAAGCCGGTGAGAGAAGGATGTTACAATTGGATGAGTTGGAAGAGTTGAGGTTTGTAATAGTCTGATTTTGACCCTAATCAAAAAAATGGTTTCGGGGCCACAAATTCGAGTCAAAAAATATTTAAATATTATTTTCTATGCTTATAATATATGAATTACTATGTGTGAAAGTGTCGTATGAAAATTTAAATGTTCGTGTGTTTAATTTTGAAAAAGGACCTAATCGTGTAAAATGTTAAAGTGGCCTTCTAATTGTTAAAGTGCCTATTTGATTTGGCTTTATAATTGTGAGGTCCTTATGTGGTTATTTGACCATTGTAAGTCTGAATGGACATAAATAACCATCCATTAAGTGAATTTGTAATGGATTAATAAAGGTTAATATGGTAATTTAGTATATTATGTTAATTAAAAAGAAACAAAAACATAAAATTGCCATTATCATCTTTGTTGGCCGATTGTAGCAAAAGAAAAAGAAAGAAAAACATAACCTAGGGTTCGGCCATTGAATTCCTTGATTAAGGTATGGAATTTGTTTAGTTTTTGATAATTTCTATGTTTTTGTAATCGTTGCTCTGTATACTATGAAGCCCATGTCTCAATTTTTTATTTTGTTGATGATTTTGAGTTATGCCATTGATGAAACTATGAGTTTTGTGAAGTTAGTTGTTGATAAATGGAAAATATAATTTGGGTTAATATCTTTTATCTTTGGATTTTTGATGATTTTGAGTAAAATGGGCTAAATTGTGAAATTTTTAATTTAAGGGTGAAATAAATGAAATGTGTGGACTCGTATGAGTGCTATGAATATTCGGCCAAGCATGAGTATATGCAAATTATGTGTATTTTGTGATTTTGTTAAATAGGGACTAAAGTGTCAAAATGTGAAAATATGAGGGCTAGTTTTCAAAATGCCCTAAATATGTGTTTATGGATTGTTTTGAATGAATTTGTGATTGAATAAGTTAAATTTGAATTTATATAGATCAAGAGTTAAAGAAAATGGAATTAGATCGGGGAAAGTCGAAAGTTGTCGAGTAATCGATTCCATCCATCCAAATCCGTACGAGGTAAGTTGATATACAAATAAGCTTCTTTGAATTGAATTATTATTATTCATTTGATATTTAATTGTGATGAATGAATGTTCGAGCTAAATGTACGCTATCCGAGAAAGTATTGACAAGGTTCCGACGTCTAAAAAGCCCTATACGAACCTTAAGAATAGTTAGGATACATATGTCATGACATAGGATCTGATATGTGTCTTCGTGTAAGAACACGTCTAGGACGTTGGCATCGACTTCTGTTTTACATGTAAGACTATGTCTGGGACATCGGCATCGTATCTAATTTTGTGTAAGACCCTGTCTGGGATAGTGGCATCGATGTTTGATTACATGTAAGATCACATCTGGGATGTTGGCATTGTATATGTTCTCTGAGCTATCCGCGTATCCTTATGTTTCTGAATGCTTCAAACGGGCATTCCTAAAAATGAATGACTTGTGAAATACATATCCGATTCAGGTACGTTTGAAATGAGTATCACATTTGATAGTGAAAGGTAAGTAAGTATTCTTTAATGAACAAAAGATGATATGTGGTAAGAGCATGAGAAATTATGCTATATATGTCATGGAGATTGGATGATATGAAATGTATGTGAATATGGAATTTGTAATAGTTTATGACTTGAAGTATATGAAATTTGATAATGAATTAATGTTTAATATGTTAGGTTTATTTGTATATGGCTTACTAAGCTTTTATAAGCTTACTCTATGTGTCTCTTAACTGTATTACAGATATCGTAGCCATTGGAAGCTCGGGGATCATTGTGGATCATCACCGCAATATCAAACTTCATTTTGGTACATTTTAGAAATGTAAATATTAGCGTATGTCATGTATAGGCTAGAAATACTTTGAATATGTTTTGAAATGTGTATATATCTAGCCATGTGATTTGGCTTGATTATGGATATGTTTATGAATGAGTTGTGGTATAAGTTATATGATGAAGTTATGTTTATGACATGTTCTTGTTTGGCCAAAATAAATGGTCAATCTGGCAAGTATTTGGTAATTTCATAGTATGAGATTGAGTGGTATGTATTAAGGTTTATAAACCATATGTTTTGAGATGTTTTTGTCTTATGTTTTGGCATAAAATAGTAAGGTTATTAAGCATGGAATTGGTTGGCAATGATATAACATGAATGGTTAATGTTTTGGATGTGAATTGGATATGAATTGGTTAAGAAATGTTGTGATTTTGGTTGCTTGTAGGTTTTATTTAAATGGGTGGAAAATTGGCTTTTCTAATGACTTATTTTTGTCCACACGGGCAGAGACACGGGCGTGTGTCTCAGCCATGTGTGACACACGGTCATGTTGTACGGTTGTGTGTCCTTTAGGGTACCCAACAATTGTAAGTTAGGCTCGAGCACGGCCAAGGTACACGGGTGTGTGGCTAGCCTTGTGACTCAAGTTAGTGTCGACCACGACCAAGAGACACGGGCGTGTCTTGTAGCCGTATGAGCAAGTCAGTATGTAAGCCCTATTTTGACATGGCCTAGACACACGAGTGTGTCTAATGCCATGTGAGGCACACGGCCTGTTCACATGAGCATGTGACCTGTATTACTTTGAGAAATGTTTAAGTTTTGAAAAAAGTTGTATGAGCTCGATTTAATCCTGACCCATTTATGATGTATGTTTAAGGTCTCGATGACCTAAATAAGGGACACTATGCTGATGTTTGATCTTTGATACTATGATGTTTGTGAAATGAATGTTAAATGTTTTGATTTTTCCTGTAATGCTTTTAACCCTAGTCTGACGACGGATACGGGTTAGGGGTGTTACATTTTGTTGGTATCAGAGTTATAGTTTAGTCAGTTCTAGGACTACCATAGCGTATTTGAGTCTAGCTATACATGCCATGTTTATGAACTGCGATAGTGTGATAAATCCTGACATTGAAATGTTTTTTATATAGCAAATGGATCTCAAAAGAGCTGTAGCAAACGATGCCAAAAGCAATGTGCCTGCTCCCGCGCAAGGGACGGTGCCATCTGATTCTCGACCGGCTACGAGTAGCCATGATGGTGAGGCTAGACAATCCTTCTATCAGATGATGAACGATTGGTTTAGCCAATATATTAGAACCAATCCAGCTATTCAACAACCTCCACCCCCGGTCAATTCTTTGCAAGCTCCTATTATGTCACCAGTGAATCCAGTTCAAATAAGTAAGCCTCCGGTAGATAAGATTAGAAAGTATGGGGTCAAAGAGTTTCGAGCTACAACAAATGATGATGTTGAAAAAGCCGAGTTCTTGTTAGAGAACACGATAAAAGTGTTTGATAAATTGTCTTTGAATCCAGAAGAATGTATTACATGTGTTGTTTCACTTCTGAGAGATACGGCGTACCATTGGTGGAAAACTTTGATATCGATAGTTCTGAGTGAGTGAGTCACTTGGGATTTCTTCCAAGCCGAATTTTGAAAGAAATACATTAGTCAAAGATTTATTGATAAAAAACGTAAAAAGTTTCTCGACTTTAAACAAGGCCATATGTCTGTCATAGAATACGAGCAGAAATTTGTAAGGCTGATTCAGTATGCTCTTGAATGTGTATCTTTTGCAGCGATAATGTATAAGAGATTTGAAGATGGTTTAAAAGAGGATATCCGTTTGTTAGTCGGGATTCTAGAAATTAAAGAATTTGTTGTACTTGTCTAACGAGCATGTAAAGTTGAAGATCTCATGAAAGAGAAAAGAAAAGCTGATTTTGAAGCTAGAGAGGTACGAAAGAGATCATCGGGCAAATCATTTCAGTCTGCATCAAAGAAATTCAGAGATGATAATAGTCATTCAAAGGCTAATGTGGGACATTCGAATAGAGATCATATAAGATCGTATTCGAGCTTTAAAGCTCCAGCTACATCTATTGCTAGTGTCGAAAATGCTAAATCCGATCACCTTGAGTGCAAGCATTGTGGTAAAAGACATTCTAGTTATTGTAGACTGTATGATTGGGCTTGTTTTAGATGTGGATCGTTAAACCATGTTATCCGTGATTGCCCCAAATCTGTCGAGCAAGAAAGTGTACAAAATTCGAGACCGAGTGGCAACGCTTATCGTGGTAGACCTCCAAGAAATATGGGAAATGTAAGTGCCAGTCAGAGTGGGACAAATGATACAACTGTTAGATCCGAGGCTTGTGCACTTGCTAGAGCCTATGCTATCCGAGCTCATGAGGAAGCTTCATCGCTAGATGTGATTACGGGTACATTTACTCTTTATGATACTTCTGTTATTGCTTTGATAGATCTTGGATCGACACCTTCGTATATATGAATGAACTTAGTGAACAGTACGACTTTACCTGTAGAGCCTACTGAATTTGTAATTAGAGTTTTGAACCCTCTAGGAAGATGTGTTTTAGTTGATAAAGTCTGTAGGAATTGTCCGTTAATATTTCAAGACATTTGTTTTTCGGCTAATCTGATGGTGTTACCTTTTGATGAATTTAATATAATTCTGGGTATGGATTGGTTAACTTTGCATGATGCTGTTGTGAACTACAAATAGAAAACTATTGATTTGAGATGCAAGAATGATAAAATAGTCAAAATTGAATCTAGTAATTTGAATGGATTGCCTGCTGTAATATCTTCGATGAAAGCTTTAAATATTGTGAGAAAGGGTTGTGAAGGCTATTTTGCTTATGTGATTGATTCGAGAATGTAAGAGAAGAAAGTTGAATCTAAGCCTATTGTCTATGAGTTCCTTGCTGTGTTTCATGAAGAACTTCTGGGTTTACCTCCGGTTAGAGAAGTTGAATTTGGCATTGAATTGGTACCTTGTACTACTCCGATTTCGATAGCTCTGTATAGAATGGCTCTGACTGAATTAAAAGAATTAAAGTCTCAGTTGCAAGAATTGACTGATAGAGGGTTTGCTAAACCGAGTTTCTCACCTTGGGTGCTCCGGTTCTATTCGTGAAAAAGAAAGATAGTACGATGAGAATGTGTATCGATTATCGTCAGTTGAACAAAGTGACTATTAAGAATAAGTATCCTATGCCTCGAATTGACGATCTGTTTGATCAATTGAAAGGAGCTTCTGTGTTTTCGAAGATAGATTTGAGATTAGGCTATTATCAGTTGCGAGTGAAAGATTCAGACATTCCAAAAGTTGCTTTTAGAATGAGGTATGGCCCCTATGAATTCTTAGTTATGCCTTTCAGATTAACTAATGCACCTGCTATCTTTATGGATTTGATGAATAGAATTTTTAGACAATATCTAGATCAATTTGTTGTTGTATTCATTGATGACATATTAATTTATTCATGTGATGAATCTGAACATGTCGAGCATCTGAGATTAGTGCTACAGATTCTACGAGGTAAACAGTATATGCAAAGTTTAGTAAATGTGAATTATGGTTGCGAGAAGTTGGTTTTCTGGATCATATTGTATCAGCATCTGGTATTCGAATTGATCCGAGCAAGATTTTGGCTATTCTAGATTGGAAACCTCCGAGGGATGTATTTGAAGTTCGTAGTTTTCTAGGACTTGCCGGTTATTACAGAAGGTTTGTAAAAGGCTTTTCTATGATTGCAACTCCCTTAACGTAGTTACTTCAGAAAAGTGTTAGAATAGTTTTGATCAGTTGAAAACTTTGTTGACTGAAGCTTCTGTATTGGTACAACCCAAATCGGGTAAAGAATTTGTGATCTACAGTGATGCTTCGTTGATCGAACTGGGATGTGTTTTGATGCAATAAGGCAAAGTCATTGCTTATGCTTCGAGACAGTTAAAGCCACATGAAAAGAACTAACCAACGCATGACCTTGAGTTAGCTGCGATTGTGTTTGCTCTAAAGATTTGGCGCCACTATTGTTCAGAGAAAAATGTCATGTATATTCTGGTCATAAGAGTTTAAAATATCTAATGACTCAGAAAGATTTGAATTTGCGATAGAGAAGATGGTTAGAACTACTAAAAGACTACGACCTTGTGATTGATTATCATCCGGGTAAAACAAATGTTGTTGCTGATGCTTTGAGCCGAAAATCATTATTTGCTCTGCGTGCGATAAATGCTCATTTGATTCTGTCTAATGATGTTGCAGTTTTAGCTGAATTAAAAGCAAGACCTTTGTTCTTACAGTAGATTATCGAAGCTCGGAAGATTGATAATGAGATTTTAGCTAATCGAGCTTAGTGTAATGTAGAGTCTAATTCAAAATTCAGAGTTGATAAAGATGATTGTCTGAGATTCTGAGATAGAATTTGTGTTCCGAGAAATCCAGATTTGATTCAGATGATTTTGAATAAAGCTCACAGTAGTCGATTATCTGTTCACCCGGATAGTACAAAAATGCATAATGATTTGAAACAGCTTTATTGGTGGCAAGGAATGAAACGAGACATTTCTGACTTTAATCTGTCAGCAAATAAAAGCCGAGCATCAGGTACCTTCTGGGTTGCTTCAATCGATCATGATACCTGAGTGGAAGTGGGACAGAGTCACAATGGATTTTGTATCTGGTCTACCGTTGACACCGAGCAAGAAAGATACAATCCGGGTTATTATGGATAGATTGAATAAATCAGCTCTCTTTGTTTTAGTTCGTACAGATTATTCGCTTGACAAGCTTGCTGAGTTATATGTTTCTTAGATTGTGAGATTACACGGTGTGCCTATTTCTATTGTTTCGGATAGAGATCCGAGGTTTACATAGCGGTTTTGAAAGAAACTGCAAGATGTGCTAGGTACTAAATTATATTTTAGCACTGCTTTCCATCCACAAACAAATGGTCAGTCTGAACGAATCATTCAGATACTTGAGGATATGTTGAGATATTGCATTCTCGAGTTTGAAGGTACGTGGGAATAATATTTGCCTTTGATTGAATTCACTTATAATAATAGTTTTCAATCGAGCATTAAAATGGCACTGTACGAAGCTTTATATGGTCACAAATGCCGTACACCTTTGTATTGGACTGAGCTCTGTGAAAATAAGATTCATGGAATTGATTTGATAAAAGAAACTGAACAAAAAGTGAAAATGATCCGAGATAGTTTAAAAGTAGCTTCTAATCGTCAGAAATCTTATGCGGATCTGAAAAGAAAAGACATTGAGTTTGACATCGGTGAGAAAGTGTTTTTAAAGGTATCTCTGTGGAAGAAATTATTTCGGTTTGGTAGAAAAGGAAAATTGGGTCTGAGGTTTATTGGGCCGTATGAGATTACCGAGTGTATTGGGCTAGTAGCATATAGATTATTGTTGCCACCAGAGTTAGAAAAGATTCATGATGTGTTTCACGTATCAATGCTTCGATGTTACAGATATGATCCTTCACATGTGATTCCTTTGTCTGAGATTGAAATTCAGTCTGATATGACTTACGAAAAAAAGTCAATCCGTATCTTAGCTCGCGAGGTTAAAGAGTTGCGAAATAAGAAACTGTTACTAAAAGTGATGTGGCATCAACACTGTATTGAAGAGGCCATGTGGGAGTCTAAAGATACTATTAAACAACAATATCCGAACCTATTCAACGGTAAGATTTTCGGGACCAAAATCCCTAAGGGGGAGAATTGTAACAGTCCAGTTTTGACCCTAGTCAGAACAGGGGTTTCGGACCATAAATTTGAGTCAAAAAAATATTTAAATATTATTTTCTGTGCTTATGATATATGAATTAGTATGTGTGAAAGTCTCGTATGAAAATTTAAATGTTTATGTGTTTAATTTTAAAAAAAAGACCTAATCGCATAAAATGTTAAAGTGGCCTTCTAATTGTTAAAGTGCCTATTTGATTTGGCTTTATAATTGTGAGGTCCTTATGTGGTTATTTGACCATTGTAAGTTTTAATGGACATAAATAACCATCCATTAAGTGAATTTGTAATGGATCAATAAAGGTTAATATGGTAATTTAGTATATTATGTTAATTAAAAAGAAACAAAATCATAAAATTGGCCATTATCATCTTTGTTGGCCGATTGTAGCAAAAGAAAAAGAAAGAAAAACACAACCTAGGGTTCAGGCATTGAATTTCTTGATTAAGGTATGGATTTTGTTCGATTTTTTATAATTTCTGCATTTTTGGAAATGTAAATATTGAAGTATGTCATGTATAGGCTAGAAGTACTTTGAATATGTTTTGAAATGTGTATATATCTAGCCATGTGATTAGGCTTGATTATGGATATGTTTATGAATGAGTTGTTGTATAAGTTATATGATGAAGTTATGTTTATGACATGTTCTTGTTTGGCCAAAATAAATGGTCAATCTGGCAAGTATTTGGTAAGTTCATAGTATGAGATTGAGTGGTATGTATTAAGGTTTATAAACCATATGTTTTGTGAGATGTTTTTGTCTTATGTTTTGGCATAAAATAGTAAGGTTATTAAGCATGGAATTGGTTGGCAATGATATAACATAAATGGCTAATGTTTTGGTTGTGAATTGGATGTGAATTGGTTAAGAAATGTTGTGATTTTGTTTGCTTGTTGGTTTGATTTAAATGGGTGGAAAATTGGCTTTTCTAATGGCTTATTTTTGTCCACACGGGTAGAGACACGGGCGTGTGTCTCAGCCATGTGTGACCCACGGTGATGTTGTACGGCCGTGTGTCCCCTAATGTACCCAACAATTGTAAGTCAGGCTCGAGCACGGCCAAGGCACACGGGTGTGTGGCTAGCCTTGTGACTCAAGTTAGTGTCGACCACGGCCAAAAGACACGGGCGTTTCTTGTAGCCGTATGAGCAAGTCAGTATGTAAGCCCTGTTTTGAAACGGCCTAGACACACGAGTGTGTCTAATACCGTGTGGGGCACACGGTCTGTTCACATGAGCGTGTGACCTGTATTACTTTGAGAAATGTTTAAGTTTTGGAAAAATGTTATATGAGCTCGGTTTAATCTCGACCCATTTATGATGTATGTTTAAGGTCTCGATGACCTAAATAAGGGACACTATGCTGATGTTTGATCTTTGATGCTATGATGTTTGTGAAATGAATGTTAAATGTTTCAATTTGTCCTGTAATGCCTTTAACCCTAGTCCAGCGATGAATACGGGTTAGGGGTGTTACATTTTCTTGGTATCAGAGCTATAGTTTAGTCAGTTTTAGGACTACCATATCGTATGTGAGTCTAGCTATGCATGCCATATTTATGAACTGCGACAGTGTGATGAATCCTGACATTGAAATATTTTTTTATATAGAAAATGGATCTCAAAAGAGCTGTAGCAGACGATGTCAAAAGCAATGCGCCTGCTCTCACGCAAGGGACGGTGCCGTTTGATTCTCGACTGGCTACGAGTAGCTATGATGGTGAGGCTAGATAAGCCTTCTACTAGATGATGAACGATTGGTTTAGCCAATATATTAGAACCAATCTGGCTATACAACAACCTCCACCCCCAGTCAATTCTTCGCAAGCTCCTGTTATGCCACCAGTGAATCCGGTTCAAATAAGTAAGCCTCCGGTAGAAAAGATTAAAAAGTATGTGGTTGAAGAGTTTCAAGCTACAAAAAATGATGATGCTGAAAAGGCCGAGTTTCAGTTAGAGAACACGATAAGAGTGTTTAATGAGTTGTCTTTGAATCCAGAAGAATGTATTACATGTGTTGTTTCACTTCTGAGAGATACGGCGTACCATTGGTGGAAAACTTTGATATCCATAGTTCTGAGTGAGTGTATCACTTGGGATTTCTTCCAAGCTGAATTTTGAAAGAAATACATCAGTCAAAGATTTATTGATAAGAAACGTAAAGAGTTTCTCGAGCTTAAACAAGGCTGTATGTCTGTCACAAAATACGAGCGAGAATTTGTAAGGCTAAGTCAATATGCTCTTGATTGTGTATCTTCTGAGTAGATAATGTTTTGGTTGTGAATTGGATGTGAATTGGTTAAGAAATGTTTTGATTTTGGTTACTTGTAGGTTTGGTTTAAATGCGTGGAAAATTGGCTTTTCTAATGGCTTATTCTATCCACACAAGTAGAGACACGGGCGTGTCTCTTAGCCGTGTGTGACACATGGTCATGTTGCACGGCCGTGTGTCCCCTGGGATACCCAACAATTGTAAGTCAGGCTCCAGCACGGCCAAGGTACATAGGCGTGTGGCCAGTCGTGTGACTCAAGTCAGTGTCGACCCGGCCAAGACACATGGGCGTGTCTTGTAGCCATGTGAGCAAGTCAGTATGTAAGCCCTGTTTTGACACGGCCTAGACACACGGGCATGTCTAATGTCGTGTGAGCCACACAGCCTGTTCACACGGGCGTGTGACCTGTATTACTTTGAGAAATGTTTAGGTTTTGGAAAAATGTTGTATGAGCTCGGTTTAGTCTCGACCTTTTTATGATGGATGTTTAAGGTCTTGATAACCTAAATAAGGGACATTATACTGATGATTGATGTTTGATGCTATGATGTTTGCGAAATGAATGTTAAATGTTCCAATTTTTCCAGTAATGCCTTTAACCCTAGTCTGGCGACAAATACGGGTTAGGGGTGTTACAAGGTTGTTTTCCTATGAGAATGCCAAAATGTGTAAAGAAAGATAAAAAAGATGGCATGATATTCATGTACGACCTCGCGAGTTTAAAGAAGGTCAAAAGGTTTTATTGTTTAATTAAAGGCTGAAGTTATTTCCTAGGAAGCTAAAAGCCCGATGGAAAGAACCTTATACCATCTATCGAGTTTATCCTTATGGTGCTGTTGAATTATACGACAATCACGGAGGTACGTTTAAAGTTAATGGTCAATATCTCAAACATTATTGGGTTGGTGAAGTTGAGCGAGTTGAATCCTCGTTCAAATTAATAGACCCTTGATTTTTCACAAACTTGTTTTGTAAATAAATAAATAATTAGGATTTATTTTCTTAATTTAGTACATTTAATTAATTATGTCTAAGGAGATTTCAACTTAATCGGGATTGTTATGACCCCTCCAAACTTTCCTGAGAATTAATTTAATGTAATTTATTGAGAAGAAATTTTCTAATTAAGATTTAAAATTTCTTTTAGTTTTATTTTTTTTTGAATTTTAAATTTTTATATTAATAAAGGGGATCAAATTTGGCCCAAGTACTAATCAGTTTCTTTAGTAAGATACAATCTGAATTTGAGGCCCAAGACAACAAAAAGATGAAAATTTCCACACCTATTGCTCCACTTCCATTGCTTGCCGCCCAAGTAACCCTAATGTAGCTAAGTTTTTGCTACATGTTGCCCTAAATTTTCCCTATATAAACCCCTATTCATTCTACTATTTTTCATATCCCTTAAAGCAATTTGCTTAAACCCCAAAAAAATCCTTAAAGTTTTCTCTTGTGCCGTCAACCTCAAATCCTGAAAGAAACCCTAGTTCTTTTTCCCTTTGCCGAAATCTCCTATTGTCGCCATAAAGAAATCGTCAGGGCATCAACGTCGCTGTCGCATGTAGCCGTTATCGTCGCCGCAACCTCTTTGTCGTCATAAGGTTTGTCGAGCAAGTCCTACCCATTTGTCGATTTCTCTTCTTCCTCTGTAAGCAGAACTTTGCCAAATTTTCGGGAAAGTACCATGTCTCGCAAAAGAACTAGATCATCAAAGACTACTCCTGAAAACCTGATTGTGATCGACAAAGAAGTGAAAGAGAGATTTGATTCAATTTTCAAGCATCAACCTATGATGCCGGAAAAAGGTTTTAACTTGAAGAGTAATGACTTGATGGATGTCCCTATGCCAATTAGAAAGACAATCAATGCTCTCAAGTGGGAATGATTTTGTGATGCTCGCTCACTTCTCGATGATGAACTAGTTCGAGAGTTTTATGCAAGTTTGACCACACAAGATGCCACTGAGGTCATTGTTCTGAAGAAAAAGGTACCTCTTACCTCTAAGTCCATCAATGATTTGTTTAACTTACCTGATGTTGAATAAGATGAGTGCTACTCTTTGATGAACAACATCAATTGGGATTTTTTTCAACAAGTGCTTGATGTTGTAACAAATCCGGGATCCCAATGGATTATAAGAAAGTATGGGAGCCATTCTTGCCGAAGGGAATACCTAAAACTAGTAGCAGAGTTATGGTTTTATTTTGTTCGCTATAGTTTTATGCTTATCTCACACAGTTCCACCATCCCAATGGAACGAATGCTCTTATTATATGCAATCTTGACAGAAATGTCCATTAATGTTGGGAAAATTATTCTCAAGGAGATTTATGACTGTGTTAAAATGAAGACAGGAAGTGCTTATTTCCCATCATTAATCACTTCACTTTGCTTAAGGGCTCGTGTTAAAACACAAGCAAAATTTGAAGGGGCAATATGTCCAAGGGTGCATTACAAGTCATAATCTAGAAAGGTTAATAGAGAAGGTGAATGAGCAGAATTAAGGTGAGCAAGAAGAACCAACTGAGCCAGGTACTGAGGAGTCAACGAACGAAACTGAAACTGAATCAGTTTTAAACGCTGAAGAAGAAGAATCTGATAAGGAACCAGTTGAATACCCTGAATCAAGGGTTGAGCCAGAAGAAAAACCAGTCAAGCTAAGTGTTGAACCTGAATATACAACTCCCTTGTCGACTTCTGCAAGTACTTCAAGGAAATTAGAGTTGTCAATGTTGATGGATATGTGCAAGTTTATGCATAATCAACAACAAACTTTCTGGAAATATGCAAAAATTAGAGATGATTCGATTCGAAATACTTTTAAGAATATCTCTAACAATTTTGTTCTTGAGTTCCTATATGCTATCTTTGAGACATGGATAGATGATGCTGATTATACAAGCAGAGAATGAGCTAATGAAGACAAGGGGAATAAGTCAAAAGAATAAAAGGGGGGGATTCTTGTCTTTTTATTTATTTATTTTAGGTCTTTAGGAGTTTGTTTATTTAGTGACTAGGATTTAATTTCTACAAAATAAAACATAGCAAGCATGAATAAATACTTCCTTTAGAAAGAAAAAGACTAAGTGATGTTGTAATGGGAATGAACATGTCTAAGATTGGATTATGAGGAAAGACTTAGTATTTAAGCAGTCTTAATGACTCACCTCTCTTTCTTTTTAACCCTACCTGGTGTTCAATTTTCATTCATTACTTTGTTCTTGCAATGAGGATATTGCTTCTTTTTAAAGGGGAGTAATGCAAATAATTGCTGCTCAAATTTTCAAGTATGTTTCAATAATTTCTTTCATAAGTATGTTTTAATAAATGAATGTTTAGAGAAATTCTTTATTAATTAGATAGCTTATATGCAGGCATGAATGATGATTTTACTAAATGACTGTATGTTATCATGAAGAATGAAATGATTGTATGATCTTAGTCTTCGGTAATGTTTGCCATGATAACTTAGTTTCTTTTGAGATTAGACATGCATGAAGGTTTATATCTTTAGAATTGACTTAGTAACTTTCTTGAGGCGAAATCCTAGGAGACATAAAAATCTAAAATGATATAGGCACCATTTTCTTTGGATCATTTGAGCCTTTCAAGCTTACCTTATGATATTAGACCCATGAAACTATAATTTTGAGCTTAAAGGCTTGGTTATTGCAATGAACCTACATTACAAGTCACATTACCATCTTTGCAAGTTATCCTAATTTTGTGCACCTATCTTAACTTAAGTTGTCTTGGTAATCAACATTTGAGGAATTTTTCATAAAGATGTATGTGCTCATGCTTATAAAAAAAAGGGCAAAGAAAAGTTTTCTTAGTCTCCAAAAAGGGAAAAAATGTATGAGCTTAAGTTCAAAATAAGTTTGGGGGTGTTCCGAAGGTTCACGTAAAGAAAAAGGTTGTATTATGAGAAAACCAAGACAAAGTTAAAGTTTAAGATCTTGAAACCGAAATATCCCATCTCTTAAAATCCCTACCTTTGACTGAGCCCCATTACAACCTTATAAAAGACCTATTGATTTGATGATTATGTCACCTATATTAGTGGAGAGGAAGTCCTAAGTTCAACATATGAAGATTATAAATAAGCCTTATAATTGTTTTGCTTGATTGATGAGAAATTATGTTGAATGAAAGAATATTATCTATGGCTGTGACGTATATACATACTATGATTCATGTTGGCATACCTTGAAACTTAGTATAAATTTTCAAAATGGTTGCATATGAATTACTTGTTAATGAATAAGATAAATGAGCATGACTTTATTAATACATGATTATGGGGCAATGATTGATGTTGCTTACACTTTAAGCAATTTTGCTTTAGCGAGACCTTGTGCTGTGCATGAACATTACTCGGGACGAGCAATGATTTAAGTTTGGAGGTGTGTAAACTGAAAAATATATAGGATTTTTTCTATATAAATTATCACCTTTTACTTAAATTTGTCGTTAAAACTAAGTAATTGTTTAATAAATTAATGAAATATGTGAAAATATGAAAACATGACATAAAAATTATTAAAATGTGATTTTATGCTTTATTATATAGTTTTTATGCATAAGATGGCTTATTTTATATTAAATTGAGCATATTATATTTTTATGACATAAAGTGGGCCATGCATGATTAAATTAAATAATAAAATATAAAATTATATTTAATAATTCATTTTAAAATATTTCATTAATAATTTGGGTTTTAATTAATTTAATTAAGTTGGTAAAATTTAATTCTTTGGTCCTCTAACTTATTGATTTATTTTTGGACAGGTCTGAAAGCTTCAATTTGATTACAAAATCGTCCAAATGGAGGGCCAAGTCAACCCAAAATTCGGCTGAATATGGAGGTTCATAAACCATCTTTTGGTTTAATTACACAAGGTCGTTAAAGAGTTGAAGAAATCAGAGGTTTGCCCAAAGATTTGCTGGTGATCGAGTCTTAGTCCTGAGTTGTTGTGGCACTCAAATTGACCAAGAATCAAGCAAAATCAGCCACATTCCCTCAATTCATGGCCGGCCAACCTTGGAAGGAGTGTTGAAAGATAGAAACTCCTATTTTAGAAAACTAGCTCCCATGCCTCACTTATAAACAAGAGCCCCTTTCTCACTTTTTCTATCATCCCTCATTTATCCCTCATTCATTCATCATTCTCTCACTCTCTCAATTCTCTTAGTTTTTTTTAGCCCTCATGCCTATCATCATCTTTGCATAAAGATTTTGAGCAAATTAGCCTTTTAAAGAACCCTTGGTCGGCCACCTCGGAAAGCTATTAGCAAAGGAGCAAAGCGAAGGAGCGAAGGAGCCCTCATCAGTCAGAGTTTTGGGTGACAACCACTCTAAATTGGGTTTAACCTTTCTTACTTTAATTTAATTCAAGAATGTTTGCTGTGTGTTCTTTGTTCTTGTTTACAACAATGGTAGCTTAATTTTATTTAAGCTAGGATGATTACTTTGATTTAATAATAATTATTTGATTCATGCTTATAATATTTGTGCCTCAATCGATCATTTTTTCAATTAAAATCAAGTTTGTATTTCATTCATACCTGAATTAGCTGAGCGATCCTAACCAGACGACGGTTAATGGATGCATAATTGAAATGTGATTGCTCAATTTAGATCCTAACTTGATTAAATTGCAAGTTGCATAACATCCCTAACCAGGCTCTATTATCTGCATAGTTTTTAGATTTGTGTGATTAAATTATTTCAAACCTAACATATCACTATTACCTTGCACGAATACTAAAAAACCCTTAGTAAATAAGTATCAATAAAATGCGTATTTATTAAGTAAAGGAATCTGAAAGGACCTAATGTGGTTTCAAAACTCATGAAAGATCGAGTTGCCATGGAATGTTTTTCCGAATATTGATAAGCATGTTGATAATAATTTGAGTTTAATTAAAATAATTATCCTAGCTTCTTTATGTTATACTTGTTGCTTATTGTGTTAATTCTGCTAATATCTATCTCATTCATATAGTTTGCATACTTAGGATAAATTGCATTAGGGATCATTGCATTTAGTATCATTGCATTTAGTTTCATATACTTAATTTTTCATCACCACTTCTCAATTATATTATTTTTATTTATCAAATTTTTGATACACTTTTACAAAGTAAGTGACTTAGCACAAATACAATCCCTGTGGAGACTATAACTCGATACTTACTTATTACTTGATAACAACTGTGTACACTTGCACAAACCCGAACGTTACAAATTCGCACAAACGAACTCCGTGTACCAAGCGTCCATCATTCGGAGATAGGCTTCTCTAGCCCCTCTGCCTTGGCCCATAGTCACGAGCTCACTCTCAACTGGCACAGTCCCCTCGACTGAAGTCAGCACATTACTCTCTACATCATCTGTCGTGGCTCTATCAGGATCCATTTACTATATAGAAATACAATTTATAATCGTCAGAGGTCGTCACACTATCAATATACAGTTATGGCATGTATAGCTAGACTCGTACTCTCGCTAGGTTAGTCCTAGAACTGACTAAACCATAGCTCTGATGCCACTAAATATAACACCCCATACCCGTAACCCATGTTGGAGTGGAATACGAGGCATTACTTAACTCGATCTTATGCACAAAAACATTCCCCAAGTCACCGAGACTTGACCCAAATTAGAACTTTTTCAATTTCTACATAAAACTTCTTATTATGGGCCTACAAGCCCAAATCGACCGTTGAAAACTATTCAAAATCAACCCGAGTCCTTAAACTCTCTAGAAAAAATTTGACTTTGAAATAAGGCACATGCCCGTGTATAGGGGTAACATGCCCGTATAGCCATTTCAACATGGTCATGTTGATGGCCTGTGTGGCTCACACGGCCTAGGTAATAGAGGGACACGCCTGTGTCCTCTACCTGTGTGGAATTAATTCTAAATGCATACTTACAGGGGTTTTCACACGCGTGTGCCTGACCCATGTCTTTCACAGGGCCATGACATGCTCGTGTCCTAGCCGGTGTGCAAAAACAAGGACATTCTGTTTATGACGTCAGTATCCCAAAAATATCACACGGCCAATGCACACGTCCGTGTCCTAGGCCGTGTCCATCACACGGCTGAGACACATGACCGTGTCTCTGCCCGTGTGTTTACTGTCATGCATACTGACTTGAAATTTTTTCGTGTAGGGGACACACGGCCAGACCACATACCCATGGGGTAGACCGTGCGTCACACACGACCTAGACACACACCCATGTGGACGATATAAGGCTATTTACCAAGCCTATTTGCCACCCTTACTTACACAACCTACACAAAAACAACCAAACCAATACAAGGATAACTTATTTAAACCAATCAGCCATAATAGACAACATTCCAATAATGCATTTTATTCATCTATGAAATAAATCTTTGCATATAAATCAAAATGAATATTTGCCACCATTCAAAGCTTAATACAAAATGAAGGGTTTCCAACCCAAGCCAACACATTTGGCCAGTTATTAATGACCCAAAAATAGTGAAGTCTAAGGCCTATACATGCCGTATTCAAAAATATAAATCAAATTATACTGAAAGCTTCGATTGATAGTTTGATCGATATCTCTGACTTCGGTTGATCCTTGAGCTAGATAGGCGGGCACTATAAGAAAATGGAAAAGGAGAAGGAGTAAGAATAAAGCTTAGTAAGTTGCACATATCATTCATCAACAAGTATCATAATACACAAGTGGCATAAGCAAAACTTACTCATCAATATTCATTACACCTCATATAGCATATATTGAGCTCACATCTCATACATATCATATAGGTACCTGTACCACTCACAACATGGTTATACTTTCCTAGTTAATTCTAAATCATACTTTCACTATTGAACCATTTGGAACATTATCAAATACTCATTTAGCCTCCATTATAGGGTCAGACATCGATGCCATGTCTTAGACATGGTCTTACACAAGTTCTAGTATATTTGTACGAATGCCATGTCCCAGACACGGTCTTACACTGGCACATCCGAGGCTGATGCATGTCCCAGACATTTCTTACACTAGCTTACGTCTCGAGGCCGATGCATGTCCCAGACATGTCTTACACTAGCACTCGTCTCAATGTTGATGTTATGTCCTAGACATGGTCTTACACTGGATCTCATAATGTGGCCGATGCATGTCCTAGATATGTCTTACACTAGCTCACACAAGTGACCCAAATGTCATGGCAATCATATCCGACTTATTTCCTAGGTTCAAATGGGAACTCTACTATCTCTACTATCATCATGCTTTCTCAATTCCATAATCAAGCAATTCATGCTATATTAATCTCAAGTACAATTCAACACATACATTAACATTGTAGTTGTATTATTTACATACAACTTACCTCAGATTACAAAATGTGGCGACTAGTCGATTTAGTCAATTTGCTTGGCTTTTCCCCAGTCTAGGTTCGGATTCGGTATTTCTTTATCTATAATAACAAAATGCACTTATTTGGTCACTTTATCAATCTAGGCACTCTACAATTCATAATTGGGTAAAATGACCAATTCGCCACTAGACTTTTACAAAATGACCATTTTACCCCTAAGCCCGAACATCGATTTTTATCGAATTTCTTCACATCTTGAGCCTAGCCGAACCCTTTTTACTCATATAGCTACTCCAAATTCCCACTATTTCACATACTTAACATCTATTTTACAACTTATGCAATATAGTCCTTTTAGGTGTTTTCATGTTAACACATTTCACAAAAATCGTTAATAATACACCCAAGACTTATTTTCTTCCATAAAAACTTAGCAAACATTACAAACCCTTTCATGGAAAAACCCTACACTCTTAATCATTTTGCAAAATAGTACTCTCATTTGAAACTCATGCTTGAAGGGTTTCAAAAGTACAAAAATATTCAACAAAGGGTTAGAAAATCACTTACTTGTGAAGGCTTAAAGTTTACTAAAATTTTTAAGCTTTAAAACCCTTAAAAATGGCTGAAAAATCGATGGGAATGAAGAGAGAATGAAAGAAAATGATGGTAGCTAGGCTTAGGTATTATTTTATCACATAGCATGACATCACTTACCTAACATTTTGACTATTCACCCTTCCTTGTCTCATGGCCGGCCTAGCTCTTTTAAAGGGATCTAATTGACCTTTAAAGACCCCCAGAATTTATCCTCTAGCTATTTGACACTTTTAGCTATCAAATTAGGACTTTTGCACTTTATGCGATTTAGTCATTTCTCGCTATTGAACTTGCTAACGTCAAAATTAACTCACCAAATTTTTCATATACTTATATAAACATGCAATGACTCCAAAATAGTAATAATAAAATAATTTATTCAACTCCAAATTTGTGGTCCCGAGACCACTATTCTGACTAGGCCCTAAATCAGGCTGTTACATTTCTCCTCCTCAGGGATTTTCGTCCCCAAAAATCTTATCGGCGAATAAGTTCGGGTACTGGTCTCTCATAGTCTCCTCGGGTTCCCATGTGGCTTCCTCAACTCCATGTTTATGCCACAAGACTTTCACAACTGCAATACTCTTATTTCTTAACTATTTGACTTCTTGAGCCAATATCTTGACTGGCTCTTCGCCATAAGTCATGTCTGGATGAATCACGACCTCTGTCAGCGCAATCACGTGTGAAGGGTCTGATCTATATCGGTTTAGCATGGACACATAAAATACGTCATGAATCTTTTCCTATTTTGGTGGTAAAGCCAATCGATAGGCAACTGGTCCTACTCTCTCGATAACCTCATAAGGTCTTATGAAACGAGGACTCAACTTGCCTCTTCTACCAAATCTGAGGACTTTCCTCCACAGAGATACTTTCAAAAACACCTTCACCGACTTGAAACTCAATTTTCTTTCGTTTCAAATCCACGTAGGATTTTTGTCTATCTGAGATGGCCTTCGAATAGTCACGAATCACTTTAACTTTCTCTTCAGTCTCTTTGATTAAATCAACCCTATGAATCTAACCCTCTCTCAGCTCAATCCAATATAAGGGCGTTTGGCACTTTCGTCCATACAAAGCCTCATAAGGCGCCATTTTTAGACTTTTCTGATAACTGTATTTGTAGGCGAATTCAACCAATGGCAAGAACCTTTCCCAACTGCCTTGAAACTCGAGAACACAACACTACAACATGACATCTAAAATCTGGATCACTCTTTCCGACTGGCCATCTGTTTGAGGGTGAAATGCTATGATAAAACTCAACTTTTTCCCCAATACCTTTTGTAACTTTTTCCAAAACCTCGAGGTAAATCTCGGGTCTCTATCCAAAATAATAGACAAAGGCACTCCATGTAGCCTCACAATCTTAGAAACGTACAAGTTAGCCAATCTTGACTCGAAACCACATCAACCGAGTTTGTATAAGGATACTTATTCATTATTGTAACTTTGTTGAGTTGTCAATAATCAATACATAATCTCAATGATCCATCTTTCTTCTTAACAAATAAAATCAGTGCACCCGAAGGTGATGAGCTAGGTCGAGCAAAACCTCTGTCAGTCAATTCTTGCAACTGTGCTTTCAACTATTTTAATTCTATAAGGGCCATTCTGTAGGGTGCTATAGATATTGGTGTTGTCCCCGGAACAAAATCTATAGAAAATTCCACTTCTTTAACCGGTGGTAATCTGGGTAACTCCTCTAGAAACACATCTCGATACTCACAAACAACTGGCACTAACTTAATCTTTGACTCGGATAATTTAGTGTCCAACAGATAGGCAAGATAAACATCATACCCATTTCTGACATATTTCTGTGTTGACATGGCTAATATTACATTAGACAACCTATCCACTTTATCAAATTTGATACAAAACATTTCACCATTCTGACATTTCAATACAATATGTTTTTGTTTACAATTTACCGTAGCATCATGCTAAATTAACCAGTCCATACCTAGAATCACATTAAATTCAACAAATGGCAACAACATTAAATCACCCAGGAAATAGTAATCCCGTACCATTAACGGACAATTCTTACAAATTTTATCCACCATCACATATTGGCCTAGAGGGTTGAAACTTTAACCACGAATTTAGTGGACTCGACAAGTAAATTTTTATTAAACACTAAATCCGTGTAGACATATGAATACATTGAACCAGGGTCAATTAAAGCAGTTATATCAGTGTCAAGAAGAGAAAAAGTATCAGTAATGACATCGAGTGTAGAGGCATCCTTAAGTGCACGAATAGCATATGTTATAACTGGTGCTCGTGCTTCAAATTTGACAGTTGAATCTTTTGTCGTACCTCGGCTACCACTGACATTGTCGAGGTTGCGAGGTGGTCTACCTCTTGTGGCAGGGTTTCTCTGTAACACCCCGTTCCCGAGACCGTTGCCGGAGTCGGACACGAGGGGTTTGCAGACTTAAATCACTTATTTGCACAGTCCATTTTAAATTTCCAGACGAGCTGGCTAACTGCGTCATTGTCACCTTAAAAATCATATCTCGAGTTCCAAAACTCGAAAACAAGTTCCGTAAATTTTTTCTGAAACTACACTCATATTTCCATCTAAAAATATTTTTCTAGAATTTTTTGTTGAACCAATTAGTACAGTTTATTAGTTAAAGTCTCCCCTGTTTCAGGGTTCGACTACACTGACCTTTGCGCATTACGACTTGGATATCTCCCTGTACAGGGCTTCAATACTGATGCCGTTTCTTTCTATAGAAACTAGTCTCGAAAAGGAATCTATACATATATGGCATGACTTCTAATTATCTCTGGTTAATTTATAATGAATTTCCAAAGTCGGAACAGGGAATCCAGAAACCGTTCTGGCCCTGTTTTACAAAAACTTAAATATCTCATAATATACTATTCATATGATCATTTCGTTACTTTCCTATGAAAATAGATTCATCAAGGTCCGATTACATAATTTATTCACTATTTAATTCCATTCCTACTATTTTTAGTGATTTTTCACATTCATGCCACTGCTACTATCAGCATCTATTTTTAAGGTAGACTTTACCTATTACATAGTTTCCATGATTCAACTAGCCCTTTAGCATATATAGCACAAATTCTCAATATCATACTTACTTCACATTACCAACCCTTATATTCATACACAAAAGATCAACTTAGCCAAAGGCCGGTAGCTCATTTATCGACTGAGCGAATACTAATTGTAAGGGATCAACTAAATCAATGCATATACGAGACATACCTCATTGCTGGGATTTTACGAGCATATTAATTGAAACTATTACAGCAAGGTCGCTCATTCCCAAGCCAAGTACCTTCGGGATTTAACCGGATATAGCTACTCGCTCAATGCCTTCGGGACATATTCCGGATATAGTAACTCGCACCAATGCCTTCGGGACTTAGCCCGGATATAGTAACTCGCACAAATGCCTTCAGGACTTAGCCCGGATATAGTAGCTCGCACAAATGCATTCGGGACTTAGCCCGGAACTAGTCACTAGCGCAAATGCCTTCGGGACTTAGCCCGATTATCATCCAAATATTCATGCACATATCAATAAATCATGACACATCTATATTTCATTTTCATAATTAGAGTTCAAACACAAGTCACGTATTAAGCAATCCTATTTTCGGCTCACTAGCCACATACAAACAGCATGGTTTAGTTTGCTTTATGACACGATCTCTATGCACATACGGCTACCCGTCATACGCATAGACTAATTTACTCAACCTATAATTAACAGTAGAATCATCATATCACCGTATATTTGTTATGCTCATACGTCATGACTTAATCAAATCATAAACTAAGTCTCGTTACTCGAAACTTACCTCAGATGTTGTCGAACGATTTCGGCGGCTATTCGATCACTTTTTCCTTTCCCTTATCCAACTTTGGTCCTCTAAGCTCTTGAGCTAATTCAAACAAATTTAACTTATTAAAGTCTCATTATGCTAGCTTATGGCCGAATATGACAAGGACTTTGATAGGTCATATGGCCACTTTTAGCTCAAATACAAAATGGTCATACGCATTTTTAATCACATTGAGTAATTTAATGCAATTAATCTAACATTTCCTCATGTGCACCTTTATGACCGAAAACACACATCATTAACCTAATATCAATTACTAAGCACTTTAGCAATTTCTCCTTGAGCCGATTATCCAAGTCAAGATAGATTCATCATCATGCTTACCTATAACCGAACACATGCAACACCAATCCATCTATTCATTCATGCGTGCATCTTATTCAAGCATGTATATCTACAACCGAGTTCATCATATAAATGACTATGAATTTGCTCAAACAATCTCAATACCACACATGGTGCTCAAGCCCTTTTTCAATTTCAAAACTTGGCTAGTACAACTATATACACTAGTAAATCAAACACTAACAATTGCACTTCACCTTACTACCATTTCTCATCCAAATAACGTGAACAACAACCATATTTCTCTTCTACTTCCTACCATGGCTGAATGCATCAAAACACCATACCATTTCAATTTTGGTCATGGTTAAACAAAGAACTTAATGTCTAACTCAAAAATGCTAAAAAGAAAATTCAAATGTCATCAATCCACCCTCACATGTATCCTTACAAAGCTTCACTTTTAGCATGCAAATGACATCAACACCAATCCACCTTAGCCGAATATCATCTCCATGACATAGCAAAGATTTGAACCATGGGCTAGGTAGAACTCAAGCTAACAACTAAAAGCATGTATGAATCTCATGGAACAACATCAACATACCTTAACCTAGATACAAGTATGGCCGAACCTCTTCCTAATCCTCTTCCAAGCCGAACATGAAGCAAGAGAGCACCTTCCTTCTTCCTTCCTCCTTAGAACTTTCGGCCAAAAAATGAAAAAGGATGGACACTTTTTTTTTTTCTTTTTTTCATCATTTTCCCCTCCATTATTTTATTACCATGCTCCTTATTTTATCATTCCTCCCATGAAACACCAACATAACATGTTTATGACATGTTTTGCCCATCACACTTTGTCCACCCTATTTGTCATGGCCGGCCACTACTAATTAGGGGGAAATTGACACGCAAGTCCACCCCTTTTATTACATGCACTAATAGATCCTTATGTTTTGACCTACCACATTTCAAAAGTGTTACACATAAGTCCTATTCACTAAATTCACATGTAATTTACTAAATCGAAGCTTAAAACTTTCACACATTCATATTCACATATTTTAGACAATAAATATCATATTCAAATAATTTGGTGACTCGGTTTAGCGGTCCCGAAACCGCTTTTCGACTAGGGTCACTTTAAGGCTGTCACAACTCTCCCCAACTTAAGAAATTTTCGTCCCCGAAAATCTTACCGGTAAATAGGTTTGTGTATCGCTCTTTCATAGAGTTCTCGGGTTCCCAAGTAGCTTCTTTCATCCCGTGTTTGATCCATAACACTTTTACTAACGGAACCCTTTTGTTTCGCAACTCTTTCACTTCACGAGCTAGGATACGAATCGGTTCTTCTTCATAACTCATATCTGATTGAATTTCAACCTCTGATGGATTAATTATGTGTGATGGATCAGATCTATAACGTCGAAGCATCGAAACATGAAAGACGTCATGAATCTTTTCAAGTTCAGGGGGCAAAATCAATCTATACGCAACTGGACCAATTCGTTCGGATACTTCATATGGCCCTATGAACCTCGGACTCAGTTTGCCCTTACGGCCAAATCTGAGTATCTTTTTCCAAGGTGAGACCTTAAGAAACACTTTGTCTCCCACCTGATACCCAATATCTCTTCGTTTCAAATCCGCATACGATTTCTGACGATCTGTGGCTGCCTTTAGACTTTCACGGATTACTTTTACTTTCTGTTCGGCATCTTTAATCAAATCAATTCCAAAAATTTTACTTTCATCGAGCTTGGTCCAAAACAATGGTGTACGGCATTTACGCCCGTACAAAGCCTCGTAAGGTGCCATCTTAATACTTGATTGAAAACTATTGTTGTAAGCAAATTCAATCAAAGGTAAATACCGCTCCCATGAACCACTAAACTCGAGGATGCAACATCTCAACATATCCTCAAGTATCTGAATTATCCGCTCGGATTGACCATCGGTTTGTGGATGAAAAGCGGTGCTAAAATGCAGCTTGGTACCCAAAGCTTCTTGCAATTTCTTCCAAAATCGCAAGGTGAATCTCGGATCTCTATCCGACACAATAGAAATCGGTACCCCGTGTAATCTCACAATCTGAGAAACATACAACTCAGCTAGTTTTTCCAATGAAAAGTCCGTGCGTACGGGGATAAAGTGAGTCGACTTAGTCAGTCTATCCACGACAACCCAAATCGCATCTTTCTTACTTGCTGACAATGGCAACCCAGATACAAAATCCATCGTGACTCGATCCCATTTCCATTCAGGTATCATGATCGGCTGAAGTGAACCCGTAGGCACTTGATGTTCCGCCTTCACTTGCTGACATATTAAACACTTCGAAACAAAATCGGAAATGTCTCGTTTCATACCATGCCACCAAAACTGACGTCTCAGATCGTTGTACATTTTCGTACTCCCCGGGTGAATTGACATTTGGCTACAATGAGCTTCGTTCAGAATCATCGAAATGAGTCCTGAATTTCTTGGAACACACAACCGACTTCTGAACCTCAAACAATCGTCATCATCAATTTGAAACTCTGATTCCATATTCGGAACACATTCAGCCCGTTTTGCAGCCAATTCATCATCGACTTTCTGGGCTTCACGAAATTGATGAATCAATAATGGTTTGGCCTTTAATTCTGCCACTAACACATTGTCGGATAGAACAGACAAGTGTACATTCATCGCTCATAAAGCAAACAGTGATTTACGACTTAAGGCATCCGCAACCACATTAGCCTTTCCCGGGTGATAGTCAATGACAAGCTCATAATCTTTTAACAACTCGAGCCAACGTCTTTGTTGCAGATTTAAGTCTCTTTGGGTCATCAAATATTTGAGACTTTTGTGATCTGAAAATACATGGCACTTCTCACCGAATAAGTAATGTCGCCATATTTTCAAAGCGAATACGATGCCAGCTAATTCGAGATCATGGGTCGGATAATTTTTCTCATGTGGCTTTAATTGTCTCGACGCATAGGCCACAACTCGACCTTCTTGCATCAATACGCAACCCAACCCAAGTAGGGAGGCATCACTATAAATGACAAACTCTTTGCCTGATTCGGGCTGCACTAGAATTGGAGCTTCAGTCAAATAAGTTTTCAGTTGATCAAAACTTTTCTGACATTTTTCCGTCCATTCGAACTTAACATCTTTTTGAAGTAGCTTCGTCATTGGTGTGGCTATCATCGAGAAACCTTTTACAAACCGTCGGTAGTAATCGGTAAGTCCCAAAAAGCTCCAAACCTCAGTAATATTTCTCAGAGGCTTCCAGTTAAGTATGGCTGAAATTTTGCTCGGATCAACTCGAATACTCGATACGGATACCACATGACCCAAGAAGCTAACCTCTCTTAACCAAAACTCACACTTACTGAACTTAGCATATAACTGCTTATCCCGTAAAATTCGCAACACTAATCTCAGGTGCTTAGCATGTTCGATCTTATCTCTTGAATAGACCAAGATGTCATCAATGAACACAACTACGAACCGGTCCAAATACTGTCTGAAGATCTGATTCATCAAATCCATAAATACCGCAGGGGCATTAGTGAGCCCAAACGGCATCACTAAGAACTCGTAGTGGCCGTATCTTGTTCTGAAAGCAGTTTTGGGTATATCCGAATCTCAAATTCGCAACTGATAATAACCCGATCTCAAATCTATCTTTGAAAACACCGAGGCTCCCTTCAGTTGATCAAACAAATCATCAATACGCGGTAACGGATATTTATTCTTTATCGTCACTTTATTCAGCTGACGATAGTCAATGCACAACCTCATGGTTCCGTCCTTCTTTTTCACAAACAATACTGGTGCACCCCAAGGTGAGAAACTTGGTCGAGCGAAACCTCTATCCATCAACTCTTGCAACTGAGCTTTCAATTCCTTTAATTCCGTTGGTGCCATACAATACGGAGTTATCAAAATCGGTGTAGTCCCAGGTACAAGCTCGATGCCAAACTCTACCTCCCGAACAGGTGGTAAACCCGGTAATTCTTCGGGAAAAACATCCGGGTATTCACAAACTACTGGCACAGATTCAGGCTTCTTTTCTAACTCGTTGTCATCAAGTACATACGCAAGGTATGCTTCACACCCTTTTCTTACATATTTCTGAGCCAACATTGAGGATATTACAGCTGGCAACCTATTCAAGTCAGTAGACTCAACTCGGATTATCTCGTTATTTACACACCTCAAATCAATGGTTTTTCTTTTGCAATTTACAATTGCATCATGTACGGTCAACCAATCCATATCGAGGATAACATCAAACTCATCAAACGGTAAGAGCATCAAATGGGTCGGAAAACAGGAACCTCGAATTACTAGGGGACATTTCTTGCACACTTTGTCGACAAGCACGTAACGACCCAAGGGATTTGACACCCGAATTACAAGCTCAGTAGACTCAACAGGTAGAGTCTTACTGGATGCTAAGGTTTCACATATATAAGAATGAGTAGAACCAGGGTCAATCAAAGCAATCACATTAGTATCAAAGAGAGTAAAAGTACCGGTAATAACATCTGGCGAGGAAGCATCCTCGCGTGTGCGTATAGCGTAAGCTCTAGCAGGAGCACGAGCCTTAGATCTGGTGGTAGCATCTCTAGATCCTCTCTGACCACCACTAGCATTGCCCGTATTCCTAGATGGTCTACCCCGAGCAATAGTAGCACCAGGCTTCCCACTCTGATTTACGTTGTGTTCAGACAATCTCGGGCAATCTCTAATAAAGTGGTCAGCTGACCCGCACTTGTAACAGGAGCGGTCATGGAACCTACAACTCCCCGAGTGCCATTTACCATAATACTGACACTCCGTTCTGTCTCGACGGTCATTTCCAACACTGGCGACCGAAGTGACTCGTGCACTCACAGGGGGTCGATCACAGTCTCGTCTAGAAAAACCCGAAGTGTCTCTAGATCGGCCCAAATCATCTCTAAACTTTTTCGATGTTTGTTGAAAGGGCCTCCCCGAAGACCTCTTACGAAACTCCTTTGCTCCCATATCAGCTTTTCTTTTCTCCATACTGAGCTCCTCGGCTTTGCAAGCTTGCTCAACAAGTACTACAAATTCTCGAATTTCCAAGATGCCAACATACAGCTTTATATCATCATTCAGTCCATCCTCGAAACATTTACACATTACGGCTTCTGAGGAAATGCATTCTCGTGCGTATCGGTTAAGCCTCACAAATTTTCGTTCATAGTCGGTAACCGATATGGAACCTTGTTTGAGTTCAAGAAATTCCTTCCATTTTTGGTCAATGAATCTCTGACTGATATACTTCTTTCGAAACTCGGTTTGGAAGAACTCCCAAGTTACTTGCTCTCTGGGCACAACAGAAGTCAACATATTCCACCAATAGTAGGCAGAATCACGTAGCAAGGAGATAGTACACTTTAGGCACTCATCGGGTGTGCAAGATAGCTCATCGAGTACCCAGATAGTGTTTTCCAACCAAAATTCAGCTTGCTCGGCATCATCGCTGTCCGTAGCTTTAAATTCAGTAGCCCCGTGTTTTCGGATTCTGTCAACTGGGGGTTTATTTGACCTTATTTGGTCAGTTGCCGGAGGTATCGTAGGTGCGGGGGTTGTGTTTGTCGGGAATGGAGGTTGTGGAACAGCCGTATTAGTCCGAATGTATTGGTTCAACCAATCATTCATCACGCTATAAAAAGCTTTTCTAGCTTCATCATTCGGATTACTAGCAATAGGTTGAGAGTCCGCCGGCGCTGTCCCTTGTGCGGGAGCAGGCGCTACACTCTCAAGATCATCAGCTACCGCTCGGTCGGGATCGGGATCCATTACTATAAGTAAACACATTTGCAAATGTCAGAAATCACCACACTATCAAATAATCACATAGTGGCATGTATAGCTACACCCAAACGTATTACGGTAGTCCTAGAATCCACTAAACCGTAGCTCTGATACCAATTTAATTGTAACACCCCGTACCCGAGACTGTTTCCGGAGTCGGACACGAGGGGTTTGCAGACTTAAATCACTTATTTGCACAGTCCATTTTAAATTTCCAGACGAGCTGGCTAACTGCGTCACTGTCACCTTAAAAATCATATCTCGAGTTCCAAAACTTGAAATCCAGTTCCGTAAATTTTTCCTGAAACTAGACTCATATTTCCATCTAAAAATTTTTTTCTAGAAGTTTTGGTCGAACCAATTAGTACAGTTTATTAGTTAAAGTCTCCCCTGTTTCAGGGTTCGACTACACTGACCTTTGCGCATTATGACTTGGATATCTCCCTGTACAGGGCTTCAATACTGATGTCGTTTATTTCTATAGAAACTAGTCTCGAAAAAGAATCTATACATATATGGCATGACTTCTAATTATCTCTGGTTAATTTAGAATGAATTTCCAAAGTCGGAACAGGGAATCCAGAAACCGTTCTGGCCCTGTTTCGCAAAAACTTAAATATCTCATAATATATTGTTCATATGATCGTTTCGTTACTTTCCTATGAAAATAGATTCATCAAGGTTCGATTATATAATTTATTCACTATTTAATTCCATTCCTACTATTTTTAGTGATTTTTCACATTCACGTCACTGCTACTATCAGCATCTATTTTTAAGGTAGACTTTACCTATTACATAGTTTCCATGATTCAACTAGCCCTTTAGCATATATAGCACAAATTCTCAATTTCATACTTACTTCACATTACCAACCCTTATATTCATACACAAAAGATCAACTTAGCCAAAGGCCGGTAGCCCATTTATCGACTGAGCGAATACTAATTGTAAAGGATCAACTAAATCAATGCATATACGAGACATACCTCATTGTTGGGATTTTACGAGCATATTAATTGAAACTATTACAGCAAGGTCGCTCATTCCCAAGCCAAGTACCTTCGGGATTTAACCGGATATAGCTACTCGCTCAATGCCTTCGGGACATAGCCTGGATATAGTAACTCGCACCAATGCCTTCGGGACTTAGCCCGGATATAGTAACTCGCACAAATGCCTTCGGGACTTAGCCCGAATATAGTAGCTCGCACAAATGCCTTCGGGACTTAGCCCGGAACTAGTCACTAGCGCAAATGCCTTCGGGACTTAGCCCGGTTATCATCCAATTATTCATGCACATATCAATAAATCATGACACATCTATATTTCATTTTCATAATTAGAGTTCAAACACAAGTCACGTATTAAGCAATCCCATTTTCAGCTCACTAGCCACATACAAACAGCATGGTTTAGTTTGCTTTATGACACGATCTCTATGCACATACGGCTACCCGTCATACGCATAGACTAATTTACTCAACCTATAATTAACAGTAGAATCATCATATCACCGTATATTTGTTATGCTCATACGTCATGACTTAATCAAATCGTAAACTAAGTCTCGTTACTCGAAACTTACCTCAGATGTTGTCGAACGATTTCGGCGACTATTCGATCACTTTTTCCTTTCCCTTATCCAACTTTGGTCCTCTAATCTCTTGAGCTAATTCAAACAAATTTAACTTATTAAAGTCTCATTATGCTAGCTTATGGCCGAATATGACAAGGACTTTGATAGGTCATATGACCACTTTTAGCTCAAATACAAAATGGTCATACGCATTTTTAATCACATTGAGTAATTTAATGCAATTAATCTAACATTTCCTCATGTGCACCTTTATGACCGAAAACACACATCATTAACCTAATATCAATTACTAAGCACTTTAGCAATTTCTCCTTGAGCCGATTATCCAAGTCAAGATAGATTCATCATCATGCTTACCTATAACCGAACACATGCAACACCAATCCATCTATTCATTCATGCGTGCATCTTATTCAAGCATGTATATCTACAACCGAATTCATCATATAAATGACTATGAATTTACTCAAACAATCTCAATACCACACATGGTGCTCAAGCCCTTTTTCAATTTCAAAACTCGGCTAGTACAACTATATACACTAGTAAATCAAACACTAACAATTGCACTTCACCTTACTACCATTTCTCATCCAAATAACATGAACAACAACCATATTTCTCTTCTACTTCCTACCATGGCCAAATGCATCAAAACACCATACCATTTCAATTTTGGTCATGGTTAAACAAAGAACTTAATGTCTAACTCAAAAATGCTAAAAAGAAAATTCAAATGTCATCAATCCACCCTCACATGTATCCTTACAAAGCTACACTTTTAGCATGCAAATGACATCAACACCAATCCACCTTAGCCGAATATCATCTCCATGACATAGCAAAGATTTGAACCATGGGCTAGGTAGAACTCAAGCTAACAACTAAAAGCATGCATGAATCTCATGGAACAACATCAACATACCTTAACCTAGATACAAGTATGGCCGAACCTCTTCCTAATCCTCTTCCAAGCCGAACATGAAGCAAGAGAGCACCTTCCTTCTTCCTTCCTCCTTAGAACTTTCGGCCAAAAAATGAAAAAGGATGGACACTTTTTTTCTTTTTTTCATCATTTTCCCCTCCATTATTTTATTACCATGCTCCTTATTTTATCATTCCTCCCATGAAACACCAACATAACATGTTTATGACATGTTTTTCCCATCACACTTTGTCCACCCTATTTGTCATGGTCGGCCACTACTAATTAGGGGGGAAATTGACATGCAAGTCCACCCCTTTTATTACATGCACTAATAGATCCTTATGTTTTGACCTACCACATTTCAAAAGTGTTACACATAAGTCCTATTCACTAAATTCACATGTAATTTACTAAATCGAAGCTTAAAACTTTCACACATTCATATTCACATATTTTAGACAATAAATATCATATTCAAATAATTTGGTGACTCGGTTTAGCGGTCCCGAAATCGCTTTTCGACTAGGGTCACTTTAAGGCTGTCACATGCTCGGCCTTGAAGTCTGTACAGTATTTTTCTCAGGCTTTTCTGTACCATTAAAGGAACCATATCTAAAGCAAGCTCCACTTTTCATACAGCACTCTCCAAAATGCATTTTATTACAATGCTTACATCGAGGTTTGGGATTTCTCACACTGCCTGCACTTGCTAGAGATGTAGCCTGAGATTTTGGATTGGAGCGTTGAATACATCGGTCTCTCCCAGAGCACCCCGCAAGGTGGTAAAGTGATCATGATATTTCTTCGATTTCTTTGAAGCCGATTGTTGTGACTTTCCCGAAAATATTTTACTTGAAGTCCAGGCTTCCATCTCTGCCTGCCTCTTTTCTTTACTTAGTTCTTTAGCTTTATGAGCTCGGTCAACCAGTACCACAAATTCTTTTAATTCCAGAATCCCAACCAACATCTTGATGTTTTCATTTAAACCCTTTTCAAATTGCTTACAGATGGCAATTTCAGTCGGAATACACTCTGTAACACTCATAACCAATATCTATCGCCGGAGCAGGGTTACAGAGCATTACCGGAGTTTACAGAACAAATATAATTCATGTCATTTACTAGTTATATCCAAATCCAATCATATTCAATCATATTGTCCCTTAAATGGACCCTCGAGGCCCGATTTATGCATTAGAAACAATTCAAGACTAAATCAAGAACTCAGAAAATTTTTCACGAAATTTTAAAAATTTTCCTAAATGCAAACCCGTGTGGATAGGCCGTGTGGCTTACACGGTCAAGTGACACACTCGTGTCTTAAACCGTGTGGGCATTCAATGTGAGGCACATGGCCGTGTCCTAGCCCGTGTCCTTACCCATGTAACTCTCTAACTTGGGTCACACGGCCAGCCACACACCCAAGTGCTAGACCGTGTGGACAATTAATTTTCAAAAATTAGGTGCAGGGCTTACACAGCCAAGACACATGCCCATGTCCTGGGTCGTGTGTCTCACACGGTTGAGACACACGCCCGTGTCTCTTCCTGTGTGCTCAATTTTGATCATTCTATTTCTCTAATTTTAAGATGCAGGGGACACATGGCCAAATCAGATGCCCATGCTATGTCCATGTGTCACACACGGTTGAGACACACACCCGTGCGTCTGCCCGTGCAGATAGAATACGGTCATTTTCTGAGCTTTTTTTCTCACCCTTTTTACCTTGCACCTATATCAACACTTCAATATATTCACCAACCAATTGAAGGAATATAAATCAATCAAATGATCAAGTTTTATGCATGACACATTTGCTCATGCTTTCAAGTATCATCTTTACATTAAAATTATATACTTACCCAAACTTAATTGCATCTAATATATTAAACCAAACACATTAATTGCATCTAATATATTAAACCAAACACATTCATATACTATAACAAACCTCATGCATAAGTATGTATTAAATTTACTATCACTAGTCATTCCAATGGCTAATTACAACCAAAACATTTACATACCCTCATTTATTATCATTAGCCTATACATGCCATTACACCAAGGTAAAATTCCTATTTATACCAAAACGAGCTGGAGGATAGTGTGATGATGCTCCGACTGATCTCCAACCTTTATGAGCTTTCGAGTACTATAAAATAGAGAAAAGAAAACCTAGTAAGCGTTTGATGCTTACTAAGTTCGTATAATAGGAATTTCACTTACCAATCATGTTCATTTAAAATAAGCATATCAATAACATGCATCCCAACAAATTAGCCATTTGCCTAATCACATACACTCAATCAAACAAGTTAGTCATAAATTTTCTAAATACTTTTCAAATAATAATGATGATGAGCTCTGTAACACTCCTAACCCGTATCCGTTGCCGGAATAAGGTTATGAGGTATTACTTGACTGAACAAAACTTCTATAAGGTCAAAGATATTTACCAGACATAAATTATCAACAATGCAACCTGTCTCATTGATTTTTTCATAAGAGCTCTTATAAATTTCCAAAATGACTAACTATCAAAACATAACCGAATATCTAATAACAAATTAACTACTATCAAGTTATAACTAAAACATTTCAACACATTAGTTCAATTATAAGGCTTCTCTAAACAAAATAAGCGAGCCATCTTCGCATGGCTATAATGTATACAAAGTCAAAAATCATTCTACCTATAGTCTATCCTATACATGCCTTAAATCATGATGATATACCATCTTCTCAACTCACATAATGACTCGGTAGTGTGATGATATCTCCGGCTATTCCAACTCGAACTAAAGGATAAACCTATAAGGAATGGAAAAGAGAACATGGAGTAAGCCTCAATGCTTAGTAAGTTTTAAGCAATGCAAACAATTAATTTACTTATAGATCGATTATTTCAAATTTTCAAGAAATCATTCCTAGGTAATTGCCATTTCGGCCAAGTATCCATGAACATAATGTATATTTAGCAAATTCACCTCACTTGAATCTGAACTCAATTAAAATCAAATATTGAAATCACAAATAAGATCATAAGAACTCGAAAAGTATCTCATTAACTAGTTTTAACCATGTTTGCAACAAAATCACAAATTCACTACAAGCTATTTTCTTGAGCAACAGTCACTAAATTATTTATAACTAGAGATAAGAAACTCCAAATAAAGTGCCGTTAATTTTTCCTGAAAATAGACTTATATATCTTCCATCCATAAAATTTTCAGAATTTTTGGTTTGACCAATCCATACCATATTTTTATTGAAGTTTCCCCTGTTTCACTATTTGACTATTCTGACCACTCTTCACTACAAATAACTTTTCTCATTACACAGAATTCGAAATATGTTACCGTTTACTTGATTTGAAACTAGACTCATTAAGGAGTCTAAGAATATAAATTTTATCTTATAATCATCATTGTACAATTTACAATGATTTTCTAAAGACAGAACAGGGGATTTCAAAGTCATTTTGACTCTGTCTCACTCCACTTCAAATATCTCATTATCTAAAATTCTTTTGCTTACACTGTTTCTTTTATAAGAAACTAGACTCATTAAGATTTAATTTCATAATTTATTCAGCTTCTAATTCAATTTCCAAAATTTATGGTGATTTTCCAAAATCACGCTACAGTTGCTGTCCAAAGCAGATTTATTACAAATTTGCTCTTTCACACATTCCTTGCATTCAAATTATCTAAACATGTATATCATGTCATTCAAGATCGAACTCATATAACATAGGCATTAAAATGCTTCACTATCAGTTTTAGTTCAATTGAAACGAATGAAATACAATATCATATTCACATTTAATTTTCCAAGATCGTAATCACCTAAAAATAAAATCATATACTTCCACAAACCTTTCCACAAGGACCAAGTGTTTATATTTGAATATAAACATAGAATCACTTCACATAACTTCACATATTTACCGAATATATCACAATCACATTTATAGTCAGAACACTTATTCACAGATGCATCACTTTATATATATATTTATAATTTAATTCAAATCAAAATCGCATACGAGTACATGATACATACCTGGCCAACTTAATATGTAATGCACTTTCAATTTGTCAACTTAGTGTAGGATCTTGTAATTGTATACTTTTATCAAATTCATCGGCACTTGGCCTACTAGGTATAAAACCCGAAATCATATTATCAGCACAAAGCCTGCGGGACTTTAACCCGGATACATTTCCAGCACGAAGCCTGTGGGACTTTGGCCCGGATACATTTCCAGCACGAAGCCTGCGGGACTTTGGCCCGGATATATTTCCAGCCCGAAGCCTGCGGGACTTTAGCCCGGATAAATTTCCAGCACGAAGCCTACGGGACTTTTGCCCGGATACATTTCCAGTGTCTGGCATATTTATTCACATGTTAACGCATTTCACATAATATTTCACATTAACAATTTAATTGCTTCGTTCAACTATAAGCACAAAATGCACACCTACCTTTTAACTTTCGGTTCAATAATCATACACAAGGAACACATAATCTTTTCATTATCCTGGTTTCACTTTTAATAACAATTCGACTATATGCCATATTCACAAATTATTTCACACACAACCTCGATCAAGTAGGAACAATAGTCACAATTCATCTATTATACAAATATCCCATTCTTTGATTTTGTTTCATAATAGCTATTCTGTCACCACATATATACCATTCAATTCACCTTCGACTTTATACAAACAAGTACAACAAAATTGTATACACATATTACACACTTTCACATCATCACTTAATAGTCATTCGGCCACATTATATACATAAATCATCCATTTCATATTCGGCTTTATAACCGAAATTCAATATACTTATTGCAAATCGAACTTGTAAATGTCAAATAATTACTTATCATATTATATAATCTTAAGCGCGCAGCAAATCAAATATAATTACTTAAGGACTTACCTTGGAAGACGATAATCGGAACGAGACGACTAATCGACCATTTTGATTTTCCCCCCGATCCAAATCCGAATTCTACTTTTGCCAATCTAATTAATATCAAAATTAACTCACTTATTCAACATTTCATTAAATTTTATCTAAAGACACATAATTTGGGCATTTTGCATTTTATCCCCTATCATTTCACATTTTTACAATTTAATCCCTATTTCAAAATAAGACAAATTACTCAAAATTTCATCAAACCCATGTTAGGCCGAATTTACCTTAGGTCTCTAGCAACCCATTTCTTTTATTTATTTCACGTTTTGACCCCTCAATTTACAAATTTCTAAATTTAGTCCTTAATACACATTTTTATCAAAAATCACTTAATCAATCATGAAAATCAAACATCAAAGATTTATTACTCATCATCAAACAACAAGATACTCAAACATTCAATAATGGCATCATCCAAATACTTTAACAATTTTAAAATTAAAGGTACGGGCCAGCTAGATTACGAAGCAACGATCTCAAAAACATAAAAATTATTAAAAATCGAGACGACATGGACTTACATGCATGAACAACCATGGCCGAACCTTCAAAGCTTTGAGAACCTTAGTTTCTTTCTCACATTCGGCTATTGATGAAGATGATAGCATGTAATTTGGCTTTTGTTTTATTTTATTTTATTATAATTACCAAATACCATATTTAACCTTAATATACATTAATAATTTCCATTATACCAAGCCATGGAATTCCACTATCAACAATTATGGTATAATTACCACTTAAGGACTCCCACTATTTAATTCCATAGCTATTTAATATCTTTAACTTATAGAACACAACTTTTACGCTTTGCGCGATTTAGTCCTTTTTGCTTAATTAACTATCAAAACAATAAAATTTTTCAACAAAACTTTAATATCATCTTATTGCCACTCCGTAAATATTTATAAAAATATTTACGACAAGGTTTATAGAAATGAGGTCTCGAAACCTCATTTTCTAAACCCACTTGACCTTAGGGTCATACCACTTGAGCTTAATAAATCGCTTATAAAACAAAAATCACAATATCCTCGAAAATCTTACCAGGAAATAAATTAGATTTACTTTCACAAGGCTCATCAATTTCTCACCTAGCCTCAGATTTCTCAACTTTTCAATCTCATGAGCTAAGATTATGATCTGCTCTTTGCTATACATCATAACAAGCTGAGTTTCTAGTTCTGTAAGAGATACTATAGATAAAGGATCTTATTTGTATCATCACATCATATATATAAGAAACACATTACGGGTCTTCCCAAGTTCTACTAATAATCTCATTCAATCCGATGAATTGCGAACTCAACTTCTCTTTATAGCTAAATCGAAAAATTCTACTCCCACTATAATACTTTCACAAATACTCAATTTTCTAATCGAAAATTCAATGCTTTTGCACATCAAGCCCACATATATTTTCTGCCAATCTGAAACTGCTTTTAGACGGTCACGAATTACTTTTATTTCCCCTTACTCTTTCCAATCACATCAACCCCGAAATTCTTTTATCAAAATTCAATTCAATACAACAAAGATCAGTAATTGCAACCATACCTCTCTCATACAATGCTATCTTAACATTCATCTCATAACCATATTATTATACAGAAACTTAACCAATAATAAATGTCTTTCTCGGTTGCTTTCAAGTTCTAGAACACAGTGTGACAAAGTAACTCCATACCCAAAGCTCACAGTAGTTTATTTTAGTAACACAATATAATCCTCGTGTCTCCATTTGAACAATAAAACTGGTACTCTTTTAGTACTCCCCGTACGGAAAGATAATCACCACTGTGCTAGATGTCACAATTGTTGTAAAATCTCTGGATTTCTCAATACGCGAACTCTATCTCGACACAACGAATGATTGTCGATTCCAATCTGAAATTCTAAATCAGAAATCAATTTACGTTGTACCCTTTTTAACTTGTAATTCACTGACAGACCTCTTAGCCTCACAAATTTGCTGATTAAACATCAATTTAGTCTCTAGCTCAGCCAATAACTACTCATCATTTGATAAGATTAATCACATGATTGTCGATCGTAAAACACATAAAGATTCTCGCTCAGAACCCCGAAGACTATAATCATTTGCCCAGAAGAAAACGTAGTAACTACCCGACTATAACCACTGCACTCAGCTATCATTTCAATTCAAACATTATCCTGCTGTCTAATTCTATCATCACTGATTTCACAATATCCCATTACTAACAGAAATCAATTTAGAAAAACTTCCAGTTAATACGTTCTTTAGACATCATACCTGAATACTTTCATCTCATCGAATTCAACTTCTTCTTTAACAGTGAATTGGCATATAACGAATGGTCTTCAACATGATCCAATATCTTTTCTATTACTGTCTTCACTTGCGGACTCATTCTCTTATATGATCACAATACTAATATTTCAACCACGAAACTCTGTAATTTTCACACTCGTAAGCATATTTAATCCATATAATACGGATCTCATTACAATGCTTTACCGATGAGGGGGTGAGGGTTGTAAAGCCAACAATTTTAACACTTACGTAAGCATGCACATCACACATACTATTATGAATGAATAGTTCATTACTAATTCCGCATTCTCAAACATCTAGCAATCATTTACTTATGATCACTTGGTACTTAACACATAGCTCATACGCTAAATCAAATCATAAATTCTAAGTCAAAATATTCACACAACCATCATTTACCCAACATCACAACTCATATACTCATATAATTATAACATTTATCAATAGCAGAATATCATGCATTCTGATTCATACCTTTTATGAGTTTCAACTCATCACCAACACATTTTCACTCAAACGTCTGAGTATAACATTCTGTACTATCAGAATTAGCTCGGTTGGAAAGCATATCTTTCTTACAAAATAATTTTGTTAGAGCCGGGAGATGTCACACTATCACGAGTAGTAATATGGCATGTATAGCTAGACTCACATACGCTAGGTTAGTCCGAGAATCGACTAAACCATAGCTCTGATACCACTAAATGTAACACTCCTAACCCATATCCGTTGCCGGAATAAGGTTATGAGGTATTACTTGACTGAACAAAACTTCTATAAGGTCAAAGATATTTACCAGACATAAATTATCAACAATGCAACCTGTCTCATTGATTTTTTCATAAGAGCTCTTATAAATTTCCAAAATGACTAACTATCAAAACATAACCGAATATCTAATAACAAATTAACTACTATCAAGTTATAACTAAAACATTTCAACACATTAGTTCAATTATAAGGCTTCTCTAAACAAAATAAGCGAGCCATCTTCGCATGGCTATAATGTATACAAAGTCAAAATATCATTCTACCTATAGTCTATCCTATACATGCCTTAAATCATGATGATATACCATCTTCTCAACTCACATAATGACTCGGTAGTGTGATGATATCTCCGGCTCTTCCAACTCGAACTAAAGGATAAACCTATAAGGAATGGAAAAGAGAACACGGAGTAAGCTTCAATGCTTAGTAATTTTTAAGTAATGCAAACAATTAATTTACTTATAGATCGATTATTTCAAATTTTTAAGAAATCATTCCTAGGTAATTGCCATTTCGGCCAAGTATCCATGAACATAATGCATATTTAGCAAATTCACCTCACTTGAATCTGAACTCAATTAAAACCAAATATTGAAATCACAAATAAGATCATAAGAACTCGAAAAGTATCTCATTAACTAGTTTTAACCATGTTTGCAACAAAATCACAAATTCACTACAAGCTGTTTTCCTGAGCAACAGTCACTAAATTATTTATAACTGGAGATAAGAAACTCCAAATAAAATGCCGTTAATTTTTCCTGAAAATAGACTTATATATCTTCTATCCATAAAATTTTCAGAATTTTTGGTTTGACCAATCAATACCATATTTTTATTGAAGTTTCCCCTGTTTCACTGTTTGACTATTCTGACCACTCTTCACTACAAATAAATTTTCTCTTTACACAGAATTTGAAATATGTTATCGTTTACTTGATTTGAAACTAGACTCATTAAGGAGTCTAAGAATATAAATTTTATCTTAAAATCATTGTTGTACAATTTACAATGATTTTCTTAATACAGAATAGAGGATTTCAAAGTCATTTCTCACTCCACTTCAAATATCTCATTATCTAAAATTCTTTTGCTTACACTGTTTCTTTTATAAGAAACTAGACTCATTAAGCTTTAATTTCATAATTTATTTAGCTTCTAATTCAATTTCCAAAATTTATGGTGATTTTCCAAAATCACGCTACAGTTGCTGTCCCAAGCAGATTTATTACAAATTTGCTCTTTCACACATTCCTTGCATTCAAATTATCTAAACATGTATATCATGTCATTCAAGATCGAACTCATATAACATAGGCATTAAAATGCTTCACGATTAGCTTTAGTTCAATTGAAACGAATGAAATACAATATCATATTCACATTTAATTTTCCAAGATCGTAATCACCTAAAAATAAAATCATATACTTCCACAAACCTTTCCACAAGGACCAAGTGTTTATTTGAATATAAACATAGAATCACTTCACATAACTTCACATATTTACCGAATATATCACAATCACATTTATAGTCATAACACTTATTCACAGATGCATCACTTTATATATATATTTATAATTTAATTCAAATCAAAATCGCATACGAGTACATGATACATACCTGGCCAACTTAATATGTAATGCACTTTCAATTTGTCAACTTAGTGTAGGATCTTGTAATTGTATACTTTTATCAAATTCATCGGCACTTGGCCTACTAGGTATAAAACCCGAAATTATATTATCAGCACAAAGCCTGCGGGACTTTAACCCGGATACATTTCCAGCACGAAGCCTGTGGGACTTTGGCCCGGATATATTTCCAGCCCGAAGCCTGCGGGACTTTAGCCCGGATACATTTCCAGCACGAAGCTTGCGGGACTTTAGCCCGGATACATTTCCAGTGTCTTGCATATTTATTCACATGTTAACGCATTTCACATAATATTTCACATTAACAATTTAATTGCTTCATTCGAATATAAGCACAAAATGCACACCTGCCTTTTAACTTTCGGTTCAATAATCATACACAAGGAACACATAATCTTTTCATTATCCTGGTTTCACTTTTAATAACCATTCGACTATATGCCATATTCACAAATTATTTCACACACAACCTCGATCAAGTAGGAACAATAGTCACAATTCATCTATTATACAAATATCCCATTCTTTGACTTTGTTTCATAATAGCTATTCTGTCACCACATATATACCATTCAGTTCACCTTCGACTTTATACAAACAAGTACAATAAAATTGTATACACATATTACACACTTTCACATCATCACTTAATCGTCATTCGGCCACATTGTATGCATAAATCATCCATTTCATATTCGGCTTTATAGCCGAAATTCGATATACTTATTGCAAATCGAACTTGTAAACGTCAAATAATTACTTATCATATTATATAATCTTAAGCGCGCAGCAAATCAAATATAATTACTTAAGGACTTACCTCGGAAGACGATAATCGGAACGAGACGACTAATCGACCATTTTGATTTTCCCCCCGATCCAAATCCGAATTCTACTTTTTCCAATCTAATTAATATCAAAATTAACTCACTTATTCAACATTTCATTAAATTTTATCTAAAGACAGATAATTTGGGCATTTTGCATTTTATCCCCTAACATTTCACATTTTTACAATTTAATCCCTATTTCAAAATAAGACAAATTACTCAAAATTTCATCAAACCCATGTTAGGCCGAATTTACCTTAGCTTTTTTATTTATTTCACGTTTTGACCCCTCAATTTACAAATTTCTAAATTTAGTCCTTAATACACATTTTTATCAAAAATCACTTAATCAATCATGAAAATCAAACATCAAAGATTTATTACTCATCATCAAACAACAAGATACTCAAACATTCAATAATGGCATCATCCAAATACTTTAACAATTTAAAAATTAGAGGTACGGGCTAGCTAGGTTACGAAGCAACGATCTCAAAAACGTAAAAATTATTAAAAATCGAGACGACATGGACTTACATGCATGAACAACCATGGCCGAACCTTCAAAGCTTTGAGAACCTTATTTTCTTTCTCACATTCGGCTATTGATGAAGATGATAGCATGTAATTTGGCCAAGCCATGGAATTCCACTATCAACAATTATGGAATAATTACCACTTAAGGACTCCCACTATTTAATTCCATAGCTATTTAATATCTTTAACTTATAGAACACAACTTTTACGCTTTGCGCGATTTAGTCCTTTTTGCTTAATTAACTATCGAAACAATAAAATTTTTCAACGAAACTTTAATATCATCTTATTGCCACTCCGTAAATATTTATAAAAATATTTACGATTCGGTTTGTAGAAATGAGGTCTCGATACCTCATTTTCTAAACCCACTTGAGCTTAATAAATCGCTTATAAAACAAAAATCACAATATCAAAAACCTTTTTTAAACTCACAATTAACTCATAAATATTTAATACAATATTTACAAACCTACTCATCGGATTTAGTGGCCCCGGAACCACTGTTCTAATTAACCCTAAAAACGGGTTGTTACAAGCTCATCAGGTAATAACTTTCATATACATAATCCTTTCGTATCGTATTTTCACATAACTCATACATTTCCATAACAAGTCATCTCAAGTTCAGTGTAGACATGTTAAAACATTACCCGTTGAATTTATTTGAAATATTGATGGATACATCAGTAGTACACTCAAAGTGTACAAAACTGTAAATATGTCAATTTGTATTCAGGTGTACCCAATTAGGGCACATAATTAGGAAGCACTCTCTCGAGCCATGTAACAGGATGCTCATGTGAGCCATGTATCAGGAAGCTTATCTAGGCTAAACAAGAAACTCATAAGAGTTTTAATCAGGAAGCTCATTGAGCTTAACAGGTAACTTTGAAGAGTTATTATCAATGAGCTCCGAATTTAACAGGAAGTTGAAGCGAGTTATAACAGGACGTTCGTAAAGAGCTACATTTGTGTCCGCAATATATGCAGGATCACAACCGATCATATAAGAGGACACTCATAAAGTGCTGTGGTAGTTCGCAACACATGCAGGATCACTACCGATCAGGATGCTGGCATGAATCATATAGTAGGAACACTTGAGAAGGCTTTTAACAGGATGCTCGTCTGAGCTATAATGTCCACAACATATGCAAGACTATAATTGATACGGGAAAATACTATATCTATTGCATTTCAATTTCAAACGGGACTTATGATAAACCGTAATTTATACATATTTTTACCCCATGCTTAACACATTTTATGGATGATTTTTCCTTAGAATTGGTGAATTTGATGCTCCTAATGCTTTAATTTCATATTTTATACTTAGGAGAGCATAGGAGAGTGAAAGGAACGAGAAACGGGCCAAAAACGAAGAAAATGGGCCAAAGTACAAAATCAACACGACCTAGACCTCCTCACACGGGCAGACCACATGGCCGTGTCAATTTGGCATGCTCGAGCACAGCCTGAAGTAATCGCACACGGGCGTGTCACACGGGCATGTCCCTACTGAGCCCAAGTTGAATCCAATTCAGAAAAGGCTAATTTTGAGGGCTTTTAGGCATTCCAAAGCCTATAAATACACCCTAGAGGAGGAAGGAAAAGGAGACACAGAGGGAGGAAGGAAAAAATTACTCCAAGGAAGCCGATTGATCCATCTCAAAAGTCGGATTCATCATCAAGACTGAAGATCTCTCCTCAATTTCCCCTTCAGGAGTTTTGGGTTTTCTTTATGTTTTGTATTCTTTATTATTCTGAGATGTTTTCTTATTTAGTTATGAACTAAAACCCCTAAATACCTAAGGGGAATGAAACCTAAGATGAATCTTGTTATTATTTTCTAAATTGTATGATAAATATTTAACTAGTTCTTAATTATGTGTTCTTAATTCTTGTTTTGATATCCCAGGATACCGATTCAAGATAAGCTCTTATTCAAAGGAGGAATAGATCCTGTCTAAGAGTACATTTGTCATAATTAAGTCGAGTTCTTTGCACGCCTAGACATAGGATGACAAGATTTTGCCGGATTAGGGTGAAACCTAATAAGGGAATCCATAGATCGAGTTAATGCAACCCTAGGGTGTTAATTAGAGAAAGGTCTCAATTATTCAACCTAGGGATTATACGTTATTAGTCTTGAATAGAGATAGTAACATAACTTAGGGATCTCTAAAGACCAAGTTAAATGAATAAATCGTCTGGTTCGGAGCCAGAATAACAAGTAAAGTCTAGGTGGATTTTTCCTTAGGTATTGTCTCAATCAATCGATTTTCCCAAAAGCAATTCCCCAATTCTACTTTCTGTGAGTTCTTAGTTTAGCTAATTAGTTAGTTAAAACAAAACCTCTTTATTCTTAGGCTAGATAATAAAAAGACAGTCATTACTAGTACTTTTAGTTCCTTTGGGTTCGACAATCCTGTCTTACTAAAACTATACTACTGTTCGATATGTACACTTGCCTACATCGCGATAATAGTTAACTTCAAGAACAATTAATTATAAATATTTAAAACCTATCACGAAATAACACGATCAAGTTTTTGGCGCCATTGTCGGGGAGCTAAGATATTAGGAACGCTCAATTTTTATTACTTTATGTAACACCCCTATCCCGTATCCTTCGCCGGAATAGGTAAAGGGGCATTACCGAACTTGAAACTCATATCAGAACAGTAAAAATTTTGAATATATTTTTTTTATAAAGAACGTTCCTTTAGGTAAATACTAAAGAAAGTCAGGGATACAATTTAACTGCTATAAGTACACATTCAAAAGATGCCATTTTCGCATGGCTTATAAACATTAACCAAAATATTCTTCGGCCACTGGTCTATTCTTTACATGCCATAAAATAATTCAAAACATAACAGTAACAAGCAGTGGATAGTGATAGTGTGACTAGTTGCTGACGATCCCCGAGCATGTGGCTTCCAAATGAGATCTATAAAACAGAGGAAACAAAGTAAACGGAGCAAGCATTACAATGCTTAGTAAGTTTTAAGCAGTGTCAACAGATAACAATCAAATTATAACATAGTTGTTCGTATTTTTATTTCACTCTTCCTTCGGGCATACCATCCCTTTACCGAATATGCCCATCTCATCATATATAATAGGCAGATAAATTCTGACTTGATAGTGATCTCTTATAAACATAGGTACATTACATATTTTCACCTAACTTTCCACATTGACCAAACGCACAATAATCATAGAACAGTCTTATTGCTTTACTCACATATGCATCACATAACGACCTTGTGATTTAGTCCAAATCAAGCTTAAATATAATCTCAAAATACATACCTGACCAGCTTAACGCATTGAACGTATTTATTACCAATTGTTACTGTGAAGTCGTATAATCTTATGCTTTACTCGAATCTTCAGCGAAACCTTTCGCTCGAATAGTCCCCACACGTAGTTATCGGGTCTTACCTGGACAAAACCTCCACACATAGTCATCGGGTCTTACCCGGACATAATCTCCACACGTAGTCATCGGGTCTTACCCGGAATATATTTCCAAGTTTCATGTACATTTAATCACATGTTACAACATTCACATCGACTGTCATATTTGTAATTCATTTGCCTTATCAAATATCTAATAATACACACCTTTCACATTTGGTCATTCGGCCACAATATACACACATCTCCTACATATTTCACACTAGCCATTCGGCTTTACCACATATACATATCTCACATATATTTCACACTAGCCATTCGGCTTTACCACATATACATATCTCATTCATATTTCACACTAGCCATTCGGTTTTACCACATATACATATCTCATACATATTTCACATTAGCCATTCGGCTTTACCACATATACATATCTCATACATATTTCACATTAGCCATTCGGCTTTACCACATATACATATCTCATACATATTTCACATTAGCCATTCGACTTTACCACATATACATATCTCATACATATTTCACACTAGCCATTCGGCTTTACCACATATACATATCTCATACATATTTCACACTAGCCATTCGGCTTTACCACATATACATATCTCATATATATTTCACATTAGCCATTCGGCTTTACCACACACATATATATTTATCTTGTACATCAATTTCAGCAATAGCTTATAAGCAACTCAAATAGTTTCATCAATGTTTACAACAAATTCACATATTCACTACAAGCTGTTTTCCTGAGCAATAGTCACTAAATTATTTATAACTGGAGCTACAAAACTCAAAATCAATTGCCGTTAATTTTTCCTGAATATGGACTCATATATCTTCCATCCATAAAATTTTTAGAATTTTAGGTTTGGCCAATCAATACCAGATTTCTCTTAAAGTTTTCCCTGTTTCACTGTTTGACTAATCTGACCAGTCTTCACTACAAATCAAATTCCTCATTGTACAGAATTCAAAATATGTTCTATTTGATTTCATTTTAAACTAGACTCATTAAGGAGTCTAAGCATATAAATTTTATCGTATAACCATTTTTTTACAAATTATAATGATTTTCTAAAAACAGAACAGGGGATTTCGGAGTCATTCTGACACTGTCTCACACAACTTTAAATATCTCTTTATAGGAAATTTCTTTGCTTACACGGTCTCTTTTATAAGAAACTAGACTAATTAAGCTTTGATTACATATTTTATTCAGCCTATAATTCCACACCAACAATTTATAGTGATTTTCTAAAATCACGTTACTGCTGCTGTCCTAAGCAAATTATTACAATTTGCTCTTAAATTTCCAAGTCTAAACACTTATGAACTTACCATTTGAGTTTAAGACATATCATGGCCACATCATATCTTATTAAATCAACTCATTATGTCCTATTATGATTGAATTTACTCAACGTTTAATCACTTAAAACTTACCTCGGAAGTGGTCGACGACTAGATATCCACGGCTATTCGTTTACTTTCTCTTTTCCCCTATCCGACTTTGATCCTCTTTGCTCTTAAGCTTAAGTAAAACAATAGATTTGCTTAAGTACTTAACTAATATTATTCACTTAACAATCACATTTGGCAATCACATATCATTTAATCTATATCTAAAACAATAGATTTCAATATGTATCATATTTAATAAAACATGCCATGACTCGATTTCATGCTTATTTAATTTATATCTAATTCACATTCACAAGCAAGGAGTCACTTAATTTATCATGCTTCCTTATACATGAATTTAATCATATTGCCGAATGTCCTTATGTATACATGGTACATACATAAGGCATATATATATATACCTATATATGACCATTACAATTTAAACATTTAATCATAATCGGCAAGCTTTATTTCAACTATTTAAGGTGCAAACATCAATTAACAAACAAACATTATCAACCCATTTTTATTACACGTTTTCCCCAACTTAACACCCCCAAATTATCAAACTTTAATAAGTTTAAAACTCATCTAATGACCATTTATAAACTAAGGCATCAACCATTCAAATTCAACTCATCACAACATGGCCGAATACACATTTCTCCTACTTCCATTCTAAATAAAAGTTTATCAAGCTTCCATCTTCATTTAACTATGTACCATTTAGAACTATCAATACTTTACACCCTTTAACAAATTATAATCAATTGCCAAATGCATCTTTGACAATTTAAACCACGCAACTCAAATTCTTACAATTTAAGCTTAGAAATTTCTATTCATGTAAATTTTAGCAACATGGAGTCCATTAAACACTCCAAAATTCCATTTGAACAACAATTGTTCTACCTTCTAGCATAATTTCAATATGGACAGCAAGCATTATTTAACATTCAGGCTGTTTTATTAGACCATCCGAATAGCTTAATTAACACCGATTTATAGCCCCTTGAACAATGAATTAAACCCATTCGATTAGCAACAAAAACTAATATTTAACAACCATTGTTTTCTTTTATTTCAAACATGCAGCAGACCAATTTCTCCACATATTACAGCACATTCAAATCAGCATTTACATGCTGGAACAATTTGTTTTCAAGCTGCAGTTTCCAGCAGTCATTTATGCATTTAATTGTCAAATTGTTACGTCACTACTAACAACTGAAACTTAGTAAGAATAACATAATATTTTAGCTGTTAGACTCAATTTATCAACCCCTAATCGGCATGAAAATAGAACCATTAATTTGTTCAAATTTTGGACAGCATAACGAAGGCACAAAATTGGACAGTAGTAATTTTTACAACTAATCAAAGAGCTTTTCTTTTCTACAACCCGCATTCATGCCTTCCAACCACAATCCATCATCATTTTTCTTTACAACAAAGTTAAAGATAGAGGGGAGCTTAGAAAGCTTACCAACTTAGGATACAACTCTTAAACAAGCTAAATCCTTAGTTTTCTTCAACATGCAAACTGTCTCCATTTTTCTTTTTGTTGCAGCCCTCTTCTTCTTCTTCGATGGATTACCGAGTTACTTGAAATTTCAGCTACCTAACTAGCTAAAATCATAGTTTTTCCTCCTTCTAGCCATCTTCTAAGCCAAAAATTAAAGCAACCCAACTTTCTTCTTCCTTCCTCAAGTCACGGCAATGGAGGAGCAAGGGTGAGACAACTTTGGTTTCTCCCCCCATTAACTAGTATTTTATTATTTCTCCCACAAAATTTTAACACAAAATGTTTACAATATGTTTTAACCCATAGCATGGCCGGCCACTACCTAACATTTTGGGTAATTTGACATGCAAGTACAAGCATTTCCTAACATGCATTAATAGATCCTTATAGATTAACCTATCACATTTCAAAAGTGTCACACATAAGTCCTATTTAATAAAATTCACTTTCAATTAACAAAATTCAAACATGCAATTTTCACACATGCATATATACATATAATAAGCATTAAGTATGACGGTTAATTATTTTTATGACTCGGTTTTGTGGTCCCGAAACCACTTTCCAACTAGGGTCACATTAGGGGTGTCACACTTTAGCCATTTATTTTTCGTGCAATTTAATTTAATTTTTTATTTATTAATTTACTTTTTCTTTCTCTTGATAGGTTTTTATAGTTTATGACTAGAAGAAACCCTTAATGACCACTACTTTTTGTCGAAGAAATCGATTGCACAGTTCGTAGAAACCAAAGAGAAATAAGGCAAAGCTTAAGATACACAGAGAACGAGCAAGAGGACGATAATCAAACCCCAACCGAAGAGATGGCTGAAAACCAAGACAATTAGCTACCTCTTGCAATTGCGGTTAATCAAAATCCTGCTCCACATACTATGTATGATTATGCTAAACCTAATTTAATAGGAACTGAGTCAAGTATAGTTAGGCCTGCTATTGCTGCGAATAACTTTGAACTAAAACCTAACACTATTCAAATGATACAACAATTTGTTCAGTTTGATGGTTTGTAGGATGAGGATCCAAACACCCACTTGGCAGATTTCCTGGAACTATGCGATACATTTAAAATCAATGGCATTTTTGATGATACCATACGCCTTCGGTTGTTTCCCTTTTCATTGAGGAACAAAGCTAAACAGTGGTTGAACTCGTTACCACGAGGGTCAATCACTACTTGGGAACAAATGACCAAAAAATTTCTTTTAAAATATTTTTCGCTGGCTAAAATGGCTAAATTACATAATGATATCTCTTCTTTTGTGCAGATGGATTTATAAATACTCTACGATGAATGGGAGAGATACAATGACCTTTTGAGAAGGTGCCCTCACCATGGGTTACCACTTTGGCTTCAGGTTCAAACATTCCATAATGGCCTGAATCCTTCGACTCGACAAATGGTTGATGCAGCTACTAGTGGAACCATCAACAATAAAACACCTGAAGATGCTTATGAGTTTATAGAGGAGATGTCACTGATTAACTATCAGTGGCAAGTCATGAGGACAAAACCAACGAAAATAGCCGGTGTTTATAACGTCGATTTAGTCACCATGCTCTCTAATCAAGTAGCACTCATGAATAAGAAAATTGATGGTTTTCTTAGTTCTTCATAGGTTCACCCAGTAATGTAGTGCGAAGCAAGTGGAGGTGGAACAAGCCATTCAGAATACCAACCTTATGGCCTCAACATGGATAACGAGCAGTTAAATTACATGGGTAATAATTCTCGATCTCAAAACAATCCATATAGTAACACTTACAATGCAGGTTGGAGGAACCACCCAAATTTCTCATAGAGAGGCCAAGGAAATCGGAGACCACCTCCAGGCTACCAACAACCACCCTACCAACAGGAAGATGCTCTCAAAGTTTATATTGGTTTCAGAAACTCATTTTCAGAATACCGAGACAGTACTTAAAAATCAACAAGCGTCGATCCAACGACTCCAAACTTAGATCGGCCAGCTTTCCAAACTAATCTTCGAACGACCACAAGGTAGCTTGCCAAGTAATACTGAACCCAACCCAAGGGAACAACTCAACGTGATTAATGTTCAAGATGAAGAAAGATTCATTGAGCCTGAGCCAAAACCAATTCAAGAAACTGTGGTAAGTAAAGGTCAAGGTGAGGTAGGTCATAATACAAACAAATCAGTGAATGTCGAATATAAACCTTGTGTGTCATACCCCAACGCGACAAGGAAAGACCACTCAGATGAACAATTTGGTAAATTCCTTAAACTCTTAAAAAAATTACATTTTAACTTACCGTTTATTGAAGCCCTATCGCAGATGCCAAACGCAATGAAATTTTTAAAGAAGCTTTTAGCAAATAAGTGGAAGTTGGACGAGGCGTCGCATGTGGAGCTAAATGCAGTTTGCTCAGCTATTCTCCAAAATAAACTACCCAACAAACTAAAAGATCTAGGGATTTTTACAATTCCTTGCTTAATTGGTAGTTTAGATGTTAATAATGCATTACCTGATTTAGGGACTAGTATTAACGTCATGCCATACAAAATGTTCAAACAATTAGATCTCGGGAAACCCAAACAGACTAGGATAAGCATTCAATTAGCAGACAAAACTATAAGATTTCTTAGGGGTATCATTGAAGATGTGCTAGTTAAAATCGATAAATTTATATTTTCCGTTGACTTCATTGTTTTAGACATACAAGAGGATTGCAACACTCCTTTAATTCTAGGAAGGCCCTTTTTAGCAACCAATAAAACAATTATGGATGTTGGTACAGGTGAACTCACACTCCGTGTGGGAGACAAAACAATCACTCTTCAAGCTCGCAATTCTGGTAATGCTTCGGAAATTGAAGGTGATCGTTTCACCCATTCTACTAAAACTGACAATATGGTACAACCTACTTTGTAGGAAATGAGTCTGAAGGAAGCACATAAGTCATTCTCAAGCAATAGTAGAGGACTTGTTCATGAAGATCGAAGGCTACAAACCGAGGAGCTAGATGAATGGTGGACACATAAACTGAGAACACACGATAAACCGAGAACACACGATAAACCAAAACTACGCCAGGACGAGCTTAATACCTTTCCAAATCAACTTAAAGTTGGAGATAATGTCTTATTAGATGCCACAGATCCCCACATTGTCACTACCACACCGAATGAAGAAATCCCTCTTACGGTACTCAGCATTTTCCCATTTGGTACAGTCGAGTTGAGTCATCCCAAGTTTGGCACTTTTAAGGTAAACAACACCCATTTAAAACCTTATTTTGATGAGATTGATAGCAGGAATGAAGAGTATAAACTCCTCAAACCACCATGTTCATTCAACGAGAGGTCAGTCGAGCTTAGACTATAAATAAGCGCTTCTTGGGAGGCAACTCGAGCACTAACTGTATTAACTTCTTTAAAATTTAGTTTTCAACACCTATCTTACTAACAGAGCTCTAGAATACAGGTTTTCCACAGAGACATGGCCAAGCACACGGGCGTGCTTAAGGTCGTGTGAAAACAGGGCAAATATTTTCCTAAACACGGGCTATGATAAAATGCCACGGCTGTGCGACATAGCCGTGGTCGAACCTGTCAAAACAACACGGGCGTGCGACACGCCCATGTCTAGCACCCATGGTCAAACCTGTTAGATTGACACGGGCGTGGGTCAACATACACGGGCATGGGAGAAGCGAACCATGCCAGACACGACCATGCGACACGACCGTGTGCACCTACACGCCCAAGGAACACGGGCGTGTACTAAATGTCAGACGCGCCCAAATTTAAAATTCACGAATCACAAGGGTTGAAATTGGGGAACATGGGCGTGTTACCTGGTCGTGTGCTCCAAAATCTATAAATTCCCTGCACTATTCATTGTCTCCCCACTCAAAAACCCTAACCCTAGCCGCTGCAAGTCCACACGCCCTCCCTGCCACGCCCGTGCGCCGCTCCCAACTTTATTCGCGACGCTCAATCTCTTTCCTTTAGCGTTTGTTTACTCCTTTCTCTTTTATTTCACTAATTTGTAATGCTATTTATCATAGTAATCTATATTTTCATGTTATTTTCATCTTTCTATTACACAAATTTCATTTATAGAACAAGTTATCATCTTTTTCATGTTCAAATTCTTACTCATTACATGATTTCTTTACTCCATTTAATTAGTTAGAAGTGAATATTCATGGTTAGGATAGTGGAAATAATCATGCCTTTTGTGTTGACATTTCTATTCATTCATATAGTATGTCCATTCAATTCTTTTCCATTTTTACTTATATCACCATGCTAATGCCACAAAAATAGGTTATTAAACTTATTGTTTTAGTTAAACTTAGTAGTTGTGGCTGAACATATTTATGCATTTTCCTTTCAAATTTAGTCGCAATTTTTTTCCTTGTCTACTCATCAACACGAATTGATGTTTCCACTTGCAGGCATACAACGTCGTCTTCACGTGGTAAAAAGGTTGCTGTCCCTGCTTCAAAGAAAAGGAAGGGAGCATCATCTTTCTTGGGTCCTACCGCAGAAGTTCATTACCCTTTCCTGAGGTTCCCTATCTGGCCCCAAGAAGAACTATTCCAAATACTCTAGGCCCGACCATTAATTGCGGGCCGCTGCATCGACTAGGCTGCGATAGAACAAGTTCAGTTGGCTGAAGTGATTCGGGCCCTCCTAACCACCGACCCTTGGGAGCTGTTCTTTAGGATCATCGAGCCAACAGACCTCGAGATCACAATCGAACTATGCTCAACGTTCCATCTTCAGACCGTAATGACAAACTACGATGATCCCAGCACGGTCCAATTTTGCTTAGGCGGATTAGTCCGCCAGCTCAGCGTCCTAGAATTTGGTACGGCGATAGGTTTATATACGGAGGAATTCAAGGAGGAGAATGACTTACATGCTCTAAATCGCCACATCCATCGTTCTCCTTTACGGTGCTGGGACGCACTAGTACCAGGTTAGGCCACCTACAATCCTCGCCGCTCTAAGGCATTGGCTCTTCCTCCATCTCTGAGGTACCTACACGCCATTTTGGCTCACACGATTATAGGAAGGCGAGAGAGCACTGGCGTCGTCAACACTCACGACCTAATAAGGGGTGACAAGATTTTGCAGGATTAGGGTGAAACCTAATAAGGGGATCCATAGATCGAGTTAATGCAACCCTAGGGTGTTAATTAGAGAAAAGTCTCAATTATTCAACCTAGAGATTAGACGTTATTAGTCTTGAATAGGGATAATAACATAACTTAGGGATCTCTACGGAACAAGTTAAATGAATAAATCATTATTGGTCAAAGAGAGTTATTCGGATACTTGAGGATATGCTCAGATGTTCTGCCTTAGAATTTCAAGGTAGTTGGGAGAAATATTTGCCGTTGGTAGAGTTTGCTTATAATAGTAGTTACCAGTCGAGTTTAAAAATGGCACCTTATGAAGCTTTGTATGGACGTAAATGTCGCACACCTTTGTATTGGATAGAGCTTAAAGAAAATCAGATTTACAGGGTTGATTTAGTTAAAGAAACTAAAGAGAAAGTGAAAGTTGTTAGAGATTTCTTGAAAGCAGCTTCAGATAGACAGAAGTCTTATGCAGACATGAAAAGAAAAGAGATTGAGTATCAAGTTGGCGACAAAGTGTTCTTGAAAGTATCCCCGTGGGAAAAAGTCTTTAGATTTGTCAAGAAAGGCAAACTAAGTCCACATTTTATTGAATCGTTTGAAGTGACTGAAAGAGTTGGACCATTGTCATATCGGTTAGCTTTGCCGCCAGAGTTAGAGAAGCTTCATGATGTATTCCATGTGTCCATGTTACGTCGTTACCATTATGATCCTTCACATGTGATTTCATAGACAGAGGTTGAGATTCAGCAAGATATGACTTATGGTGAAGAACCGGTAAAGATTTTAGCTCGAGAGGTCAAGCAACTAAGGAAAAAAAGTATTGCACTTGTGAAAGTATTATGGAATAGACATGGGGTAGACGAGGCTACATGGGAGCCTGAAAAGGTAATGCGAAAACAATATCCAAATCTTTTCACAGGTAAGATTTTCGAGGACGAAAATCCCTAAAGAGGGAGAAATGTAACATCCCAAAATAGGGCCTAAACGGAATAGTGGTTGATAAACCACGAATTCGGGATAGAAAAGCTTATTCTGATTAATTTTTATAATTTACCGAGTGATTAGATGCGTGTGTTAGAATATCGATGGAAATTTTTATAGATAGCATGCTTAATTTACCTACTAGGGCTTAATTGCAAAAGTTGATAAATATGAGTTTTAGATGCTAAAGAATTAAATTAAAGAGTATAATTGAAGTAGAGGTCCTTAAATGGTAATTAGACAAGTTTTCATGGACAAAAATGGACATACATAGATAAAAATAACTAAAGTTTTAATGAAGGGGATTTTAGTCATTTGGTAATTAAAATATTAAAAAAGGGAAAAAGATGGCAAAATGTGCACACCTTCTACATTAGGCCGAAATTTCAAGGGTTCTTCATAGCTAGGGTTTTGTCAAGCTTCCAAGCTTCATAGTAAGTGATTCCAAGCCCCGTTTTTAATGTTCTTTACGTTTTTGAAGTCCCGGTAACTTGATTTAGCTTATTCTAGCAATAATTTAACCTAAGGTTCATATTTGGAAAAATACCCATAGGTGAAATGTGTTTATTTTGATGTTTTATGGTAGAATATGAAGCTTGAAATTATGTTAAACGACTGGAGCTAAGTGATTTTAAGCGAAAATGAGTAAAATGATATAATCGGTAAAAATACCTAATGGTCATAAGTACATGTTAGAGTGGGAATTTGATATTGACGTGGGTAAATAAATGATCAGCATGTCATAAACATAAGAATTAGGGATAAAGTTTCATTTCCGAGGCTTGGGGAAAAGTGTAAATATGCAAAAGTCTAGGGGCAAAATCATAATTTTGCCAAAGTTAGAGTTAAGGACTGTTTTGATAAATGTGAATATTAAATAAGTTAAATTTGCTATTATAGATCAAGAATAATGAAATTCAGGGTTAGACCGAGGAAAGAAAAAGGTTGAGGACTAAATCAAAATATTTGATCGTATTTTGTATCGAGATAAGTTTGCAGTAAATAAATGCAAATTTTTATTATTTATAATTAATGATGTTATTTTTCAGCATCTATATATTTATTTTGTAAATTTATTCCTTGATGATTCAAGAAAGAATTGACGAAGAAATGATACTTAAAAGTCTCGGTTGAACCTTAGGAATGTGTAGGATACAAATGTCATGACATTAGGGTTTACGGATAAACTACAATAAGACAAAGATCCCATGGAAGACCATGCCAAGGCATGAAAATGGTGAGTTCATAAGGCAAGGATACCACGTAATACCATGTCAAGACATGGAAATGGTAAGTTTTAAAAGGAAAGGTACCTATGCATCCTTAGTATTCCAAGTGGTTCAATGGAAAATTTAAAGAGTGTACCAAAGGGAAGGTAAGATAAGTCCATGTTCGAAAGGTTCAAGTTATCTTGATAATTCATTTAGAATGTTGTTATTATTTACATGCAAACTTACTAAGCTTTATGCTTACTCCCTTTCTTTTCACTCTTTTTTTATAGTATCACAAATCCAACTCAAAAAATAGTAAGGATGTCGAAGATCGCCTCACGCTATCAACGAGTTATCTCGGTATTTTCTGACTAGAAATACTTTAAGTTATGGCATGTATAGGGACTTGGCTATTTTGTGTGTATGTCCTTATGATATGATTAAAGAATGACATGTGAATACTTGGTAATGATTAGCTTATGATATATCTAATTAAGAACATGTTTTGGTATAATGTATGCCTAAATGAGGTTTGATACAAAGAAATTATGAAGGAGTAAGAGTTGGCCATGGAACAGTTAGGAAACAGCAGCAGTGACATGGTTTTGAAAAATCACCAAAAATTTTAGAAATGGAATTAAATGGTTAACAAGATATAGAATTAAATATTATTGAGTCTGTTTTCATAGGAAAGAAATAGAGCAAGCAAAGAAAGTTTATATTCTGAGATATTTAAATTTTTGTAAGACTAGTTCAGGTGACTTTGTGATCCCCTATTCCAACTTTGGAAAATCACTAGAAATTTTAAAAAAAGAATTATAAGTCATAGATTATATTTATAGATTCATTAGTGAGTTTATTTTCGTTAGAAATAAACAAAAATTTTATCCAAATTCTGTATAATGAGATAATCTATTTTTAGTGAAGAGAGGTCAGGTCCGCTGAACTGCGAAAGAGGGGAACATTTAATGAATAAACTGTACTAATTGGCCGAACCAAAAAATTCTAGAAAACTTATGGTAAGAAGATATATGACTCTAGTTTCAAGGAAAATTTACGGTTTTAAATTTTGAGTTTCGTAACTCGAGTTATAATTAATTTAGTGACTGTTACGTAGATGGGTAGTTTTAATATGAATAGTGAAATAAATTGTTTTGATTTGTGTAAGTAATTGAAAAAATTTTAATGTTCCCGGTTTGGTACCAAACCGTTCCAATTGCACGTTTTAGGGCCTCGAAGGCCCTTTTTAGGGATTTATTGGATGAATGTGAGTGAATTAATTTTTTAAAAAAATTATGACCCGAACAAGATAAGTCTAATAATGCCTCGTGCTTGACTCCAGCGACGGTCTCGGGTAAGGGGTGTTACACACAAAGTGAGTTCCCTAGTTGAATTTGCACAATCAAATTCCCCAATTTGGCTAAAACTCTTCCCCTTTCCAACTCCATGATTTTCTCCCCTTATCTCTCCACCTTTTCCTCCAACAAATCCCCAACAACCAACATCTGATCCCATGATACTCTCCCCCTTTTACCAAGTCTACAACTACTCCATAGAGTTCGAATCCACCACAAAGACTTGCCACCCAAGTAGCAAAATAGAATCTCCTTGCTTACTATGGGATTCGAACTCCTGCTCTCACCATGCCCAGTCACGCCACTTGCCACCAACCCACAAGATCTCTTGTGTCACAAAACAAACACAACTTAATATATGCCCTATAAGCTAACATCCAGGTTTCCAAAAGAGCAAAAATCAAAATTTTTCCAAAGGCCATACTTGAACCTAGGCTTCCTAAAAGCCCCCAAACATACCCAGATTACTTGGCCAACAAAGAAAACATGATATTTACGTCGAAGCTTGCAAAAACAAAGACCTTAAATTTTTGGGGCGTTAAAACTCTACCCCTCTTAAAAAAATTTCGGCCTCGAAATTTACCTGGTTAGAATAAGTGAGGGTATTTTTGTCGCATCGCCTCCTCAGGCTTCCAGGTGGCTTCCTCTGAACTGTGATTACGCCAAAGCACCTTGACCAATGGGACGGATTTCCTTCTCAGCACTTTAACGTCATGATCCAATATCTGCACCTGTTCTTCCTCGAAAGTCAAATCAGACATAACCTCAATTTCCTCAACTGGCACAATATACATGGGATTAGAGCGGTAACACCTCAGCATGGAGACGTGGAACACATCATGAATCCTATCTAAATCTGAGGCAACTGAAGCTGATAGGCAACTGGTCCCACCCATTTAAGAACCCGTTAAGGCCCGATAAACCTAGGCTAAGCTTGCCCTTCCGTCCAAATCTCAGGATTTTCTTCCACGATGAGACCATCAGAAAGACATAATCCCCCACAGTGTACTTGATCTATTTACGCTTTAAGTCTGTATATGATTCCTGCCTATCAGTTGCTTCTTTTAACTGACCTCGAATTAGCTTTACCTTTTCTTCAGTTTCAGAAACTAACTCTGGCCCCAAAACTCGCTGCTTACCGAGTTCCGTCCAACAGGTAGGAGTACGACACCTACGACCATATAATGCCTCGTATGGTACCGTTTGAATATTGGACTAATAACTGTTGTTGTAAGCGAACTCTATCGATGGCAAGTAGTCTTCCCAACTGCCTCAAAAATCAATTACACAGCATCTTAACATGTCCTCCAGTATCTAAATCACCCTCTCTGACTGACCGTCTGTCTGAGGATGGAACGCAGTACTAAAGTCCAACCTTTTACCAAAAGCCTTGTGTAACTTCTTCTAGAACCGAGATGTAAATCTAGGATCTCTGTTAGATACGATAGAAATTGGTACTCCATGCAGTCTCACAATCTCAGCCACATACAACTTGGCCAATTTCTGCAGCGAATAATCAGTGAGGACCGGTATAAAATGGGCAGATTTCGTCAGTCTGTCTAAATTAACCCATACCGAATCCTTCTTAGTAGGCATCAAGAGTAACCTACTCACAAAATCCATGGTTACCCTTTTCCACTTCCAGAGTGGAATCTTAACTGGCTGCAATTACCCAGAAGGCAGCTGATGCTCAGCTTTAACTTGCTAGCAAGTCAGACACTTACATACGTAATCGGTAACTTCGTGTTTCATTCCAGGCTACCAATACACGAAGATCTCAGTATAACTTGTTTTCGCTAGGATGCATAGAATATGGACTACTATGTGCCTCTTGAAGTATAGAATGCCTCAAATCAGAATCCCTTGGTATACAAAACTCTCCCACGAAAACACAATACTCCCTCACTATTTAGCCCAAAATCTGCAGTCTCACCATTCTCAACTTGTCGAAAGTGAGAAGCCAGTGACTCATCTAACAACTATTTATTCTTAATTTGTTTAGTCCACATCGGTTTCACTTGAAGCTCAGCCAATAAACTACTATCATCAAACAGGCTGAGACGAGCAAACATCACTCTCAAATCAGATACAGCCCTCCAGCTTAGTGCGTCAGCTACCACGTTAGCCTTACCAGGGTGGTACTCAATTGAGCAATCCTAATCCTTAAGTAGCTCTATCCATCTTCGCTGCCTAAGATTCAACTCCTTCTAAGTAAGAAGGTATTTGAGGCTCTTATGATCTACGTAAATAATACACTTCTCATCGTATAAGTGGTGCCTCCAAATCTTTAACGTGAATACCACCACAGCCAACTCCAAATTGTGAGTAGGGTAATTCACCCCGTAAGGCTTAAGCTGACGTGATGCGTAAGTAACCACTTTACCCTCATGCATCAGTACACAACCCAATCCAATGTGCAACGCATCACTGTAGATAATAAACTCCTTCCCAAACTCTAGCTGTGTTAAGACAGGGGCCTCGGTCAAAACCTTTTTTAGTTTTTCAAAACTCTTTTGTTGCTTATCAGTCCAACTAAATGGTACTCCTTTTCGCAATAACTTAGTCAGAGGTGCAATAATCATAGAAAACCCCTTAACAAAGCATCTATAATACCCAGCCAGACCCAGAAAACTTTGAATCTCTGATGCAGTCTTCAGTGGATTACAATCTAATACGGTTTTGATCTTTCAAGGATCAACCCTAACCTCCTCAGCAGATCCACGTGACCTAAAAATGTCACTTCTCGCAGCCAGAACTCATACTTGCTGAACTTTGCATATAGCTGCTTCTCCCTCAAAATTTGCAAAATAGTTTGAAGATGCAAATCATGATCCTCCTTGGTTCTCGAATATACAGAATATCATCTATAAAGATAGCTACGAACTGGTCTAGAGAGGGTTGGAACACTCGATTCATGAGGTCCATAAAGGCCACTGGTGCATTCGTAAGTGCAAACGGCATTACTAGGAACTTGTATTGTCCATACCGAGTCCTAAATTCTGTCTTGTACACATCCGCCTCATTAACCCTTAGCTGATGGTACCTAGTGAGGAGGTCGATCTTGGAGAAAACTGAAGCTCCTTTAAGTTGATCAAAAAGATTATCAATCCTTGGAATGGGGTACATGTTCTTGATCTTTAGCTTGTTTAACTGGCAGTAGTCGATGCACATGCGCATAGTCCCATCCTTTTTCTTTACAAACAACACCGGTGCTCCCTACGGAGACACACTTAGTTGAATAAACCCTCGGTTCAGAAGCTCTTGAATTTGAGCCTTTAATTTCACAAGCTCCTTTGGTGCCATCCTATACGGGGCGATGGACATCGGAGCTGTTCCAGGTAGTAGCTCAATTCTGAATTCGACCTCATGGTTCAGAGGAAACTCAGAAAGCTCATCAGGAAATACATCCAGAAATTCCTTGATAGTTCTAACATCTCCCACCGAAGGACCTTCAGAATCAGAAATGCTCATATACGCTAGATATGCCTCGCAACCCTTGCGAACCAACTTTTCTACCCCTACTGTTAAGATTAATTAGACAGATAATTCCTTCGCTCCCCTATCACAGCTACCTCTTCATCCTCAGTAGTCTTCAACACCATTCGCTTAGTAGTGAAATCCAAACTCGCACGCCGTTTCACTAGCCGGTCCATACCCAAGATAAAGTCGAATTCTCCAAATAGTAATTCCATCAAATTCGCTGGAAAGAGTGGCACATCTCTAAACAATTTGTCTACCCTAACTGACTATCCCAGTGGACATATCACAGTCATTTCACTAGCCGTATTCTCAAATTGGATACCCAACATCTCAGACACAGTGCATGCATATAAATGCGTAGACCCAATATCAATTAAAGCAATGTATGGCATGTTATGAATAAAAAACGTACCAGCTATAACGTCAGGGGCGTCACCATTCTCTCGGTGACAAGTAGCATAGACCAGAGCTGGCAGTCTCACCTCAGTATTACCAGCACCTCCACCCGATGCTCCACGACCACGTCCATTATATCTTCCACCCCTGGCTTGACCCGATGCTTGTGTGAAAAGTTCATGAAGAAATTTCATTGATAAAGTGTCCGATTTGACATTTAAGACTAAATTGCAAAAGTTACAACATGTGAGTTCTAGAAGCCTTAAGCATGAAATTTTCATGGATTATTAATTAGAGGTCCTTAAATAGAAATTTGCCCAATTTCTATTTTTATGGGCAAAAATGGGCATGAATAGGAAAAAATTGAAAGAAAGGCAATAAAAGAATAAAAAGGGAAAATAAAGCCAAAATTTGTCCATCTTCTCCAACCCTTGGCTGAAATTCTCAAGCTCTCCATAGCTAGGGTTTTTTCATCTTTCAAGCTTGATTATCAAGAAAAATGGAGTCCGGACCTAGACTGGGGAAAGAACAAGGTTTTGGACTAAATTGAATTTATTTGTCCATATTTTGCACCGAGGTAAGTTCATGTGTAAATAATGCAATATTGTATCATGTTTTAATACTTTATTAATGTATGAATTTCTATGTTTGATTTTTATAATGAGTGTATAAACGATATTATGGTCAATGAGAATGACATTACGAACAAGTCCGATAGTGATACGATAAGCACATAAATCCTGTTTGAACCTTAGGAATATTTTAGGATACGAGTGACATGTCACTAAGAACTATGTGATTATGAGCTCATGATATTATGTGTATATGTGACTATGTGAATCCGGGTGCTAGTCATGTACGTCCTACCGGTGGCTGGGTAGCCCGGCATGTGTTGCAGGTACCTGTCAGCTTGTGTGAGCAGCTTGAGTAGTTACGTCCTGACTGTCAGCTTTGTGAGCAGGCCCGTGATTAGCTTGAGAGCAAGCAATGTGTGGTTGTGATATGAGGTAGCATGTGGCTACATTTGAAGCACTATGTGCAAGTTTTCCGTGTATCCAATAGTATTCTGAGTGTTCAACGAGTAAATTAGTGAGTTGTTCGACAAATAAGTCATTGATGAGAAAATATGAGAAAGTATTAGAGTTAGTACAGGTATGTACAAAAAGCTCTTATGAATGAACCCTGTGTGTGATGATCTTTTGGTAGGGTTGAAAATGTGGAAGTTATGCCTATAAATTTAAGTTATGCCTATGAATTTATGATGACACGTATGTAAACTATGTTATGTCAATGGTATATTGGTATGATGACCCTAATTGAGTTGATGATGTCATAAACAGAGAGTTACACGAGCTGAGGACAAGGGCGTGTCCCAAGCCACACGGGCGTGTGTAGCCACATAGCCTACCCACACGGTCGTGTGACTCTCCAAAGTAGGAAAATTTTCTAAGTTTTTCCAAAGTTTTCTAAAGTTCTCAATTTAGTCCCAAACCACTCCCGGTGTACGCTTTGGGCCTCGTAGACCCATATAAGAGGCAATTTGCTTATGTATGAATGGAATGGATTTGAACAAAATTTTAAAGCCTGATTTTGTATGTTTGCTTGTGACTAAGTTCGGTAATGCCTCGTACCCTGTCCCGGCATCGGATACGAGTAAGGAGGTGTTACACTATCTCTTAAGTAGCATGGAAATAATCTCAGTCTCAAGGCGTCCTTAGTCACCCTATCTAGTTTAAATGAGTCACTCACTTCCATGAATAGCCGAAAATGAAGATGTGGATCTTTAATAGGAATCCCACTAAATTGACCCATATTTTGCAACATTTGGAACATGACCGGCTTTAGGTCGAATTGTTGTGCCTCTATTTCAGGTCTCTTAATACTTGGATTGAGCTCGTTGAATAGAGGAATGGCATATTGTTGAATGGCATAGTTTCTATCATCGGCAACAATGATCGGATTGTGAGTATTAGAAACGAATATTCCTCCTAGATTTTCAAAATTCATATCTTCGATCCTTCTTTGGTTTGCTTGTCTTCTCCTTTGTCAGAAAGTCCTTTCAATTTCAGGGTTTACGGGAAGTAAGTCAAAAATTTGATCAATACTCATAAACACTTGAAACAAAAAAAAAATGGAATTAAAATTTAATAGAAAAATAGACCAAAATGCAAAATTAACAATTTCACAAATAATGTCTTCTAAAACAGTCCCCGACAATGGCGCCAAAAACATGGAACGACGAAAATGTGTAAGTGTACACAATCGCAATAAGTAATAAAGTGACAAGTAAATGCCAAGTTATCGTACCCACAGGGAATGTGAAAAGAATTATTTATGAATGCTATTTAAAACACTTTGGTGAAGAAAAATATTTTGTTTGAAGAAGGTGATTAAAAACTATAAAATAAAGTAAACATAAATAAAAATAAAGTTTAAATGCACGATTCCAAAAGATGATTTAAATCAAGATGACATACTTGTGTTAGATTAATTACATGTCTTACCTTAAAATTATTAAACTCATGTTTATATTGTTACAAATAAATTCACAGCAACTCTGTAATCTACTAACTTATGAACATACTCACCTACCAAAATCTATTCATCTCTTGACTATATCCCTATGTCAATTCAATCGATTAAACAAATCTTAATAGGAAAATATGTTATTGCACATACATACTTATTAAATTGAAATAATCTCTTGTACATATCCCTATGTCAATTAAAAAAATTAATTAAATCTAATAAGCACATAAAAGACTACGTGAGATAACAAGGTATCCCTACCTTGAAACAGTTTAATCACGATAATCTTGCAAGTTATGCAAGGCAAATCTAGCGTCAGATACTGTTGCTAATTTAACCCTCAGCTACCTTAGATGATTAAACATGAACTGATTAAGTACTGTGTCTATTAATTAAAATTTCAATCTGTTTAAATAATTAATTCATTAGCCACCTCACAATTTTAATTCAAGAATAACTTAGTCATGATTTTACTTAATCAAGCATCTTACTAAGGCCTATAACAACATAAACACAATTTTAACAATTTTAGCAAACGAAATGCAATCAACCTAACACAATTTAAATTCCAGCCAAATTGATTAAATTAACCTTTCCAACAACATAAATATCCATAGATATGTTCATCATAACAACAACAAAAATTAAAGAGATAGGGAACAAGAATCAAATCCGGTGCTTTCCCGTGGCTTGACTAGTTTGCTCCGTTCTTCCTTCTTCGTTGTCCTCGTTGACCAAGGCTGCTATGAACACATAATTGGTGCTCCAAATGGCTGATGAATGCCCCTTTTCCAAGAGTAGAAATCGGCAAGAGAGCAACGGAATTTGGAATGGAAAAGAAGAGAGAAAGTGGAGAGAAGAGAGAAAAGATGTGAATGCTTGAGATGTGTTTTGTAACACTCCTAACCCGTATCCGTTGCCAGAATAAGGTTATGAGGTATTACTTGACTGAACAAAACTTCTATAAGGTCAAAGATATTTACCAGACATAAATTATCAACAATGCAACCCGTCTCATTGATTTTTCATAAGAGCTCTTATAAAATTTCCAAAATGACTAACTATCAAAACATAACCGAATATCTAATAACAAATTAAGTACTATCAAGTTATAACTAAAACATTTCAACACATTAGTTAAATTATAAGGCTTCTCTAAACAAAATAAGTGAGCCATCTTCGCATGGCTATAATGTATACAAAGTTAAAATATCATTCTACCTATAGTCTATCCTATACATGCCTTAAATCATGATGATATACCATCTTCTCAACTCACATAATGACTCGATAGTGTGATGATATCTCCGGCTCTTCCAACTCGAACTAAAGGATAAACCTATAAGGACTGGAAAAGAGAACACGGAGTAAGCTTCAATGCTTAGTAAGTTTTAAGCAATGCAAACAATTAATTTACTTATAGATCGATTATTTCAAATTTTCAAGAAATCATTCCTAGGTAATTGCCATTTCGGCCAAGTATCCATGAACATAATGCATATTTAGCAAATTCACCTCACTTGAATCTGAACTCAATTAAAACCAAATATTGAAATCACAAATAAGATCATAAGAACTCAAAAAGTTTCCCATTAACTAGTTTTAACCATATTTGCAACAAAATCACAAATTCACTACAAGCTGTTTTCCTGAGAAACGGTCAGTAAATTATTTATAACTGGAGATAAGAAACTCCAAATAAAGTGCCATTAATTTTTCCTGAAAATAGACTTATATATCTTCCATCCATAAAATTTTCAGAATTTTTGGTTTGACCAATCAATACCAGATTTTTATTGAAGTTTCCCCTGTTTCACTGTTTGACTATTCTGACAACCCTTCACTACAAATCAATTTTCTCATTATACAGAATTCAAAATATGTTATCGTTTACTTCATTTGGAACTAGACTCATTAAGGAGTCTAAGAATATAAATTTTATCTTATAATCATCATTTTACAATTTACAATGATTTTCTAAAGACAGAACAGGGGATTTCAAAGTCATTTTGACTCTGTCTCACTCCACTTCAAATATCTCATTATCTAAAATTGTTTTGCTTACACGGTTTCTTTTATAAGAAACTAGACTCATTAAGCTTTAATTTCATAATTTATTCAGCTTCTAATTCAATTTCCACAATTTATGGTGATTTTCCAAAATCACGCTACAGTTACTGTCCCAAGCAGATTTATTACAAATTTGCTCTTTCACACATTCCTTGCATTCAAATTATCTAAACATGTATATCATGTCATTCAAGATCGAACTCATATAACATAGGCATTAAAATGCTTCACTATCAGCTTTAGTTCAATTGAAACGAATGAAATACAATATCATATTCACATTTAATTTTCCATGATCGTAATCACCTAAAAATAAAATCATATACTTCCACAAACCTTTCCACAAGGACCAAGTGTTTATATTTGAATATAAACATAGAATCACTTCACATAACTTCACACATTTACCGAATATATCACAATCACATTTATAGTCATAACACTTATTCACAGATGCATCACTTTATATATTTATAATTTAATTCAAATCAAAATCGCATACGAGTACATGATACATACCTAGCCAACTTAATATGTAATGCACTTTCAATTTGTCAACTTAGTGTAGGATCTTGTAATTGTATACTTTTATCAAATTCATCGGCACTTGGCCTACTAGGTATAAAACCCGAAATTATATTACTAGCACAAAGCCTGCGGGACTTTAACCCGGATACATTTCCAGCACGAAGCCTGCGGGACTTTGGCCCGGATACATTTCCAGCACGAAGCCTGCGGGACTTTAGCCCGGATACATTTCCAGCACGAAGCCTACGGGACTTTGGCCCGGATATATTTCCAGCACGAAGCCTGCGGGACTTTAGCCCGAATACATTTCCAGCACGAAGCCTGCGGGACTTTAGCCCAGATACATTTCCAGCACGAAGCCTGCGGGACTTTGGCCCGGATACATTTCCAGCACGAAGCTTGGGGGACTTTAGCCCGGATACATTTCCAGTGTCTTGCATATTTATTCACATGTTAACACATTTCACATAACATTTCACATTAGCAATTTAATTGCTTCATTCGAATATAAGCACAAAATGTACACCTACCTTTTAACTTTCGGTTCAATAATCATACACAAGGAACACATAATCTTTTCATTATCCTAGTTTCACTTTTAATAACCTTTCGACTGTATGCCATATTCACAAATTATTTCACACACAACCTCGATCAAGTAGAAACAATAGTCACAATTCATCTATTATACAAATATCCCATTCTTTGACTTGGTTTCATAATAGCTATTCTGTCACCACATATATACCATTCAATTCACATTCGACTTTATACAAACAAGTACAATAAAATTGTATATACATATTACACACTTTCACATCATCACTTAATAGTCATTCGGCCACATTATATACATAAATCATCCATTTCATATTCGGCTTTATAGCCGAAATTCAATATACTTATTGCAAATCGAACTTGTAAACATCAAATAATTACTTATCATATTATATAATCTTAAGCGCGCAGCAAATCAAATATAATTACTTAAGGACTTACCTCGGAAGACGATAATCGGAACGAGACGACTAATCGACCATTTTGATTTTCCCCCCGATCCAAATCCGAATTCTACTTTTGCCAATCTAATTAATATCAAAATTAACTCACTTATTCAACATTTCATTAAATTTTATCTAAAGACACATAATTTGGGCATTTTGCATTTTATCCCCTAACATTTCACATTTTTACAATTTAATCCCTATTTCAAAATAACACAAATTACTCAAAATTTCATCAAACCCATGTTAGGCTGAATTTACCTTAGGTCTCTAGCAACCCATTTGTAACACCCCGTACCCGAGACCGTTTCCAGAGTCGGACACGAAGTGTGAACGAACTTAACTCATTTATTTATACAGTTCATTTTACCATTTCCAGACAAGCTGGCTAACTGCGTCACTGCCACCTTAAAAATCATATCTCGAGTTACAAAACTTGAAAACCAGTTCCGTAATTTTTTCCTGAAACTAGACTCATGTTTCTATCTATAAATATTTTTCTAGAATTTTTGGTTGAGCCAATTAGAACAGTTTATTAGTTAAAGTCTCCCCTGTTTCAGGGTTCGACTACTCTGACCTCTGTGTATTACGAACCAGATATCTCTCTGTACAGAGATTCAATGACTATGCCGTTTCTCCCTAATAAAAGTAGACTCAATATGGAATCTGTACATATAAAGTATGACTTCTAATTATCTTTTTATAATTTATGGTGAATTTCTAAATTTGGGACAGGGGATCCAGAAATCGTTCTGGTCCTGTTTCACAAGATTTTAAATATCTCATACAGTATAGCTCATATACTTGTTTTACTTCTTCCATGTAAAAATAGACTCATCGAGCTTCGATTCCATAATTTATCCATTATTTAATTCCATTTCTACTATTTTTAGTGATTTTTCAATTTCACAACACTACTGCTGTCTACCTCTATTATTAGAGTAAATTTTTTTTTCTATTAGAGTAATTTAGCATGCATATCACCAAGTATGATCATGACTAGCCATACCCAAGGCTAATCATTACCAAGCATTTCCTTACTACTCGATAACCATATCATGAGTGTAACACCGGAAATGATTAGCCATGACAAACGGCATAATAATTAAATAGACTTTAACTGTTACTTATAACTAAGTATCATAAGACCCAATTCAACTTAACATTTACGCCATTTTCGCATGGCTAAAAGTATACATACCAAAGTTCAAACAAAACATAATAGCCTATACATGCCAAAATGTTCTCTTAGACCAACTAATAAGAAGATACCAAAAAGTTGCAAGCTGGTGCGATGACTTCGACGGTGATCCCGAGCACACAAAAATGGATCAAAGGAACCTAAATAAGTGACAAATAAACACACCAATGAGTATATAACTCAGTAAGTCATAAGCATTACATACCGTATAATTATAAGAGATCATAAGAGAAGCAAATAATGCAAAAAAAATCAGTGACTCCAACTATACCGAGCTACGCTATCATTTCTTAGAATTTCGATTCAATCTCATGCCAAGTCCTACAATCAAATCAAACACCAAAACAACCCAATTGATTTAGACCCGATCCCTCAAAGCATGGAATTTTGATGCACTAGACAAATTTGTACCTACTCAGTACATGCCTCAAGTTCGATACTTTAGTTACTAGTTCTACCACTTCGTTCTTTCACGCTCATTTTATATTATTAATCGAATTTGCACACATAGTGCTCGTCACACTCGCACACATAGTGCCATAGCACACCGCACACTCAGTGCATTGGATTTTCTCTTATACTTCAACACCCAAATTGGCACACATAGTGCTACTTAATTCCGCACACATAGTGCCACATGTTAACTCATTTTGATAAGGAAATTTACTTAATTTAAATAGCACATATGGTCATATTAATAAATAGGAAAATTATTCCAAGAGAACTCCTAACGAAAGGAATCCCTTTTATGATTCACTAATATTATTTATATACAAGCTAACCAACCTCACAGGAGTGCTTAAGGACTTACCTTATATTGGATGAAATGATTCCCAATCGACTACTCGATTATTTTTGCTTTACCTTTGTTTGATTCTCTCCCTTTGATGTCTTGATCTAGAATAAACACATTTAGTAGTTTAATTTTCTTGCTGGATACTTATGTGTATAATTTAACGGTTTTCACTCCATTTCACAACTATCCTTGTTCAAAATATCAAAACCTTAACCAATATTCGATTAATGCTTCAAGGCCGAATGTATTATCACTATTAAGGTAACCTAGTCTCAAGTATTTTTAATTCTAAGGTAACCTAGTCTCAAGTATTTTTAATTCTAATATACAACATCATGAATCAACTCAACCTTATAAGCCAATATTACTCCTTCAATCGATTATCGAGAGTTAACAAAAAATATTATCACAAACATATACACCTATATGGCCGAATATACCAAATTAAATTTAACCTTACTTATGTAATTACCTATAAGTTATTATACATCAAATTTCATACATTTAACCTTTTAATGCCTATTAACCATTCTTTTGATCTTAACCTAAAATGACAACTCCCATACTCAACATTTCAACCGAATTATCCCTATCACCCGAACTAAAATTCGCACCTTAACTTCATACATTTTTTTTTGACTTTCATAATTCATTCGGCCCCATCAAAGGACCCCTTTAACATACAAGGAAAATAATCATAGAGAAAGAAATTAACATTCTAATTAGACTCAATGTAACCGAATGTACCAAGTGCTACTAACCTACTTATTCAAAAATCTTCATTCCATACTATCATCCCCCTTTTATCCCATACAACATGAAAATGACCTCCAATGTTAAAACTTAGATTCACGGCATGATGCCCAAACCACCATAAAAGCTCCAACTTTCTTAACATTACTAAGAGTGCATCCAATTACTAACTTAACCTATCATAAAACTAAATCAACAATTCAAAACTTACCTCTTACTAGCTAAAGAAGAATGCCGAATTTCTTTTGGCAAGTTCCCCTTATTTCTTCATCTCTTCATTCGGCCAAGAAGAACCAATTTCTTCTTTTGTTTTCATCACATTTTCATTCTTTTCTTTTTTTTTCTTTTATTATTTCCTTTCTTTTACATAAAATAATGACCACTTCATGGAAATTTACCACATATTCTAATATATGCTCCATCATGGCCGGCCACTATGTATAAAAAAGGAGTATTTGACATGCAAAACCATTATTTTCACTACATGCTTTAATAGGTCCTTATAGATTAACCTATCACATTTCAAAAGTGTCACACATAAGTCCTATTAACTAAATTCACATGCAATCGACTAAATCGAAGCTTAAAACTTTCACACATTCATATTCACATATTCTAGACAATAATTATCACATTCAAATACTTCGGTGACTCGGTTTAGCGGTCCCGAAACCACTTCCCGACTAGGGTCAATTTAGGGCTGTCACACTATTTCTTTTATTTATTTCATGTTTTGACCCCTCAATTTACAAATTTCTAAATTTAGTCCTTAATACACATTTCTATCAAAAATCACTTAATCAAACATGAAAATCAAACATCAAAGATTTATTACTCATCATCAAACAACAAGATACTCAAACATTCAATAATGGCATCATCCAAATACTTTAACAATTTTAAAATTAGAGGTACGGGCCAGCTAGATTACGAAGCAACGATCTCAAAAACATAAAAATTATTAAAAACCGAGACGACATGGACTTACATGCATGAACAACCATGGCCGAACCTTCAAAGCTTTGAGAACATTGTTTTCTTTCTCACATTCGGCTATTGATGAAGATGATAGCATGTAATTTGGCTTTTGTTTTATTTTATTTTATTATAATTACCAAATACCATATTTAACCTTAATATACATTAATAATTTCCATTATACCAAGCCATGGAATTCCACTATCAACAATTATGGAATAAATACCACTTAAGGACTCCCACTATTTAATTCCATAGCTATTTAATATCTTTAACTTATAGAACACAACTTTTATGCTTTGCGCGATATAGTCCTTTTTGCTTAATTAACTATCAAAACAATAAAATTTTTCAACGAAACTTTAATATCATCTTATTGCCACTTCGTAAATATTTTCTAAACCCACTTGACCTTAGGGTCATACCACTTGAGCTTAATAAATCGCTTATAAAAAAAAATCACAATATCAAAAACCTTTTTTAAACTCACAATTAACTCATAAATATTAAATATAATATTTACAAACCTACTCATCGAATTTAGTGGCCCCGAAACCACTGTTCTGATTAACCCTAAAAACAGGTTGTTACAACTCTCCCCCCTTAGGAATTTTCGTCCTTGAAAATCTTACCAGGAAATAAATTAGATTTACTTTCACAAGGCTCATCAATTTCTCACCTAGCCTCAGATTTCTCAACTTTTCAATCTCATGAGCTAAGATTATGATCTGCTCTTTGCTATACATCATAACAAGCTGAGTTTCTACTTCTGTAAGAGATACTATAGATAAAGGATCTTATTTGTATCATCACATCATATATATAAGAAACACATTACGAGTCTTCCCAAGTTCTACTAATAATCTCATTCAATCCGATGAATTGCGAACTCAACTTCTCTTTATAGCTAAATCGAAAAATTCTACTCCCACTATAATACTTTCACAAATACTCAATTTTCTAATTGAAAATTCAATGCTTTTGCACATCAAGCCCACATATATTTTCTGCCAATCTGAAACTGCTTTTAAACGGTCACGAATTACTTTTATTTCCCCTCACTCTTTCCAATCACATTAACCCCGAAATTCTTTTTATCAAAATTCAATTCAATACAACAAAGTTCAGTAATTGCAACCATACCTCTCTCATACAATGCTATCTTAACATTCATCTCATAACCATTATTATTATACGGAAACTTAACCAATAATAAATGTCTTTATCGGTTGCTTTCAAGTTCTAGAACACAGTGTGACAAAGTAACTCCATACCCAAAGCTCACAGTAGTTTATTTTAGTAACACGATATAATCCTCGTGTCTCCATTTGAACAATAAAAACTGGTACTCTTTTAGTACTCCCCGTACGAAAAGATAATCACCACTATGCTAGATGTCACAATTGTTGTAAAATCTCAGGATTTCTCAATACACGAACTCTATCTCGACACAACGAATGATTATCGGTTCCAATCTGAAATTCTAAATCAGAAATCAATTTATGTTGTACCCTTTTTAACTTCTAATTCACTGACAGACCTCTTAGCCTCACAAATTTGCTGATTAAACATCAATTTAGTCTCTAGCTCAGCCAATAACTACTCATCATTTGATAAGATTAATCACATGATTGTCGATCGTAAAACACATAAAGATTCTCGCTCAGAACCCCGAAGACTATAATCATTTGCCCAGAAGAAAACGTAGTAACTACCCGACTATAACCACTGCACTCAGCTATCATTTCAATTCAAACATTATCCTACTGTCTAATTCTATCATCACTGATTTCACAATATCCTATTACTAGCAGAAATCAATTTAGAAAAACTTCCAGTTAATACGTTCTTTAGACATCATACTTGAATACTTTCATCTCATCGAATTCAACTTCTTCTTTAACAGTGAATTGGCATATAACGAATGGTCTTCAACATGATCCAATATCTTTTCTGTTACTGTCTTCACTTGCGGACTCATTCTCTTATATGATCACAATACTAATCTTTCAACCACGAAACTCTATAATTTCACACTCGTAAGCGTATTTAATCCATATAGTACGGATCTCATTACAATGCTTTACCGATGAGGGGGTGAGGGTTGTAAAGCCAACAATTTTAACACTTACGTAAGCATGCACACCACACATACTATTATGAACGAATAGTTCATTACTAATTCCGCGTTCTTAAACATCTAGCAATCATTTACCTATGATCACTTGGTACTTAACACATAGCTCATACACTAAATCAAATCATAAATTCTAAGTCAAAATATTCACACAACCATCATTTACCCAACATCACAACTCATATACTCATATAATTATAACATTTATCAATAGCAGAATATCATGCATTCTGATTCATACCTTTTATGAGTTTCAACTCATCACCAACACATTTTCACTCAAACGTCTGAGTATAACATTCTGTACTATAGGAATTAGCTCGGTTGGAAAGCATATCTGTCTTACAAAATAATTTCGTTAGACCCGGGAGATGTCACACTATCACGAGTAGTAATATGGCATGTATAACTAGACTCACATACGCTAGGTTAGTCTGGGAATCGACTAAACCATTGCTCTGATACCACTAAATGTAACACTCTTAACCCGTATCCGTTGCCGGAATAAGGTTATGAGGTATTACTTGACTGAACAAAACTTCTATAAGGTCAAAGATATTTACCAGACATAAATTATCAACAATGCAACCCGTCTCATTGATTTTTCATAAGAGCTCTTATAAAATTTCCAAAATGACTAACTATCAAAACATAACCGAATATCTAATAACAAATTAAGTACTATCAAGTTATAACAAAAACATTTCAACACATTAGTTCAATTATAAGGCTTCTCTAAACAAAATAAGCGAGCCATCTTCGCATGGCTATAATGTATACAAAGTCAAAATATCATTCTACCTATAGTCTATCCTATACATGCCTTAAATCATGATGATATACCATCTTCTCAACTCACATAATGACTCGATAGTGTGATGATATCTCCGGCTCTTCCAACTCGAACTAAAGGATAAACCTATAAAGAATGGAAAAGAGAACACGGAGTAAGCTTCAATGCTTAGCAAGTTTTAAGCAATGCAAACAATTAATTTACTTATAGATCGATTATTTCAAATTTTCAAGAAATCATTCCTAGGTAATTGCCATTTCGGCCAAGTATCCATGAACATAATGCATATTTAGCAAATTCACCTCACTTGAATCTGAACTCAATTAAAATAAAATATTGAAATCACAAATAAGATCATAAGAACTCGAAAAGTATCTCATTAACTAGTTTTAACCATGTTTGCAACAAAATCACAAATTCACTACAAGCTATTTTCCTGAGAAACAGTCACTAAATTATTTATAACTGGAGATAAGAAACTCCAAATAAAGTGCCGTTAATTTTTCCTGAAAATAGACTTATATATCTTCGATCCATAAAATTTTCAGAATTTTTGGTTTGACCAATCAATACCAGATTTTTATTGAAGTTTCCCCTGTTTCACTGTTTGACTATTCTGACCACTCTTCACTACAAATCAATTTTCTCATTATACAGAATTCGAAATATGTTATCGTTTACTTCATTTGGAACTAGACTCATTAAGGAGTCTAAGAATATAAATTTTATCTTATAATCATCATTGTACAATTTACAATGATTTTCTAAAGACAGAACAGGGGATTTCAAAGTCATTTTGACTCTGTCTCACTCCACTTCAAATATCTCATAATCTAAAATTGTTTTGCTTACACGGTTTCTTTTATAAGAAACTAGACTCATTAAGCTTTAATTTCATAATTTATTCAGCTTCTAATTCAATTTCCACAATTTATGGTGATTTTCCAAAATCACGCTACAGTTGCTGTCCCAAGCAGATTTATTACAAATTTGCTCTTTCACACATTCCTTGCATTCAAATTATCTAAACATGTATATCATGTCATTCAAGATCGAACTCATATAACATAGGCATTAAAATGCTTCACTATCAGCTTTAGTTCAATTGAAACGAATGAAATACAATATCATATTCACATTTAATTTTCCATGATCGTAATCACCTAAAAATAAAATCATATACTTCCACAAACCTTTCCACAAGGACCAAGTGTTTATATTTGAATATAAACATAGAATCACTTCACATAACTTCACACATTTACCGAATATATCACAATCACATTTATAGTCATAACACTTATTCACAGATGCATCACTTTATATATTTATAATTTAATTCAAATCAAAATTGCATACGAGTACATGATACATACCTGGCCAACTTAATATGTAATGCACTTTCAATTTGTCAACTTAGTGTAGGATCTTGTAATTGTATACTTTTATCAAATTCATCGGCACTTGGCCTACTAGGTATAAAACCCGAAATTATATTACCAGCACAAAGCCTACGGGACTTTAACCCGGATACATTTCCAGCACGAAGCCTGCGGGACTTTGGCCCGGATACATTTCCAGCACGAAGCCTGCGGGACTTTGGCCCGGATATATTTCCAGCACGAAGCCTGCGGGACTTTAGCCCGGATACATTTCCAGCACGAAGCCTGCGGGACTTTAACCCGAATACATTTCCAGCACGAAGCCTGCGGGACTTTGGCCCGGATATATTTCCAGCACGAAGCCTGGGGGACTTTAGCCCGGATACATTTCCAGTGTCTTGCATATTTATTCACATGTTAACACATTTCACATAACATTTCACATTAGCAATTTAATTGCTTCATTCGAATATAAGCACAAAATGTACACCTACCTTTTAACTTTCGGTTCAATAATCATACACAAGGAACACATAATCTTTTCATTATCCTAGTTTCACTTTTAATAACCTTTCGACTATATGCCATATTCACAAATTATTTCACACACAACCTCGATCAAGAAGGAACAATAGTCACAATTCATCTATTATACAAATATCCCATTCTTTGACTTGGTTTCATAATAGCTATTCTGTCACCACATATATACCATTCAATTCACATTCGACTTTATACAAACAAGTACAATAAAATTGTATATACATATTACACACTTTTACATCATCACTTAATAGTCATTCGGCCACATTATATACATAAATCATCCATTTCATATTCGGCTTTATAGCCGAAATTCAATATACTTATTGCAAATCGAACTTGTAAACGTCAAATAATTACTTATCATATTATATAATCTTAAGCGCGCAGCAAATCAAATATAATTACTTAAGGACTTACCTCGGAAGACGATAATCGGAACGAGACGACTAATCGACCATTTTGATTTTTCCCCCCGATCCAAATCCGATTTCTACTTTTGCCAATCTAATTACTATCAAAATTAACTCACTTATTCAACATTTCATTAAATTTTATCTAAAGACACATAATTTGGGCATTTTGCATTTTATCCCCTAACATTTCACATTTTTACAATTTAATCTCTATTTCAAAATAACACAAATTACTCAAAATTTCATCAAACCCATGTTAGGCCGAATTTACCTTAGGTCTCTAGCAACCCATTTCTTTTATTTATTTCACGTTTTGACCCCTTAATTTACAAATTTCTAAATTTAGTTCTTAATACACATTTCTATCAAAAATCACTTAATCAAACATGAAAATCAAACATCAAAGATTTATTACTCATCATCAAACAACAAGATACTCAAACATTCAATAATGGCATCATCCAAATACTTTAACAATTTTAAAATTAGAGGTACAGGCCAGCTAGATTACGAAGCAACGATCTCAAAAACGTAAAACTTATTAAAAATCGAGACGACATGGACTTACATGCATGAACAACCATGGCCGAACCTTCAAAGCTTTGAGAACATTGTTTTCTTTCTCACATTCGGCTATTGATGAAGATGATAGCATGTAATTTGGCTTTTGTTTTATTTTATTTTATTATAATTACCAAATACCATATTTAACCTTAATATACATTAATAATTTCCATTATACCAAGCCATGGAATTCCACTATCAACAATTATGAAATAATTACCACTTAAGGACTCCCACTATTTAATTCCATAGCTATTTAATATCTTTAACTTATAGAACACAACTTTTACGCTTTGCGCGATTTAGTGATTTAGTCCTTTTTGCTTAATTAACTATCAAAACAATAAAATTTTTCAACGAAACTTTAATATCATCTTATTGCCACTTCGTAAATATTTATAAAAATATTTACGACTCGGTTTATAGAAATGAGGTCTCGATACCTCATTTTCTAAACCCACTTGACCTTAGGGTCATACCACTTGAGCTTAATAAATCGCTTATAAAACAAAATCACAATATCAAAAACCTTTTTTAAACTCACAATTAACTCATAAATATTAAATATAATATTTACAAACCTACTCATCGAATTTAGTGGCCCCGAAACCACTGTTCTGATTAACCCTAAAAACGGGCTGTTACATGTTTCAAATGACCAGCCTAAAGGAGTTTTTATAGTTGAAGAGGGCTGCTGAAAATAGCTAAAATTATCAGCCAAAGAGCCCTCCCTTGGCCAGAAACACATGTGGCAAGGTTGATAGTTTCAACTTTGCTAATTTAGGCTTAGGGCAAATCTATAAAGCCACCAATTGTGGAGGGGTTTGTTTGCAACTTGAACAAGTCTTCAAGGGTCTCTTTGCAAGCTAAATAATCAGCCAATAAGCTGATTTGGGTTAGCATATGGATGGTTTTGTGCTGTCCACTTCTTGGTCAATTAGTTCACTTGATTCGGCTCAACTAGACCACTTTTTTCAAAATTAATTAATAATAATTTATTTTATCCAAATTAAATTAGATATAAATTAAAATTAATTATATCATGAATTAATACACATAATTGGACTGACTTAGGTTGAAAATTAATTCACCTTGATACTTCAAATTGCTTCTCGGTTTTGAACTTCTAACAGTGTTTGCCGAGCCAATTTTCACCCTTTATGTAAATCTGTCGAAAATAATCAAAATTACTCAAATTTTATTATAAAATTAATTAAAATTCATTATGTTAATAACTGAAGTACAAAATAATTATTTTATACTATTTATATATTTTTTGACAATAATTTTACTGAAACTGTATGAATTTGAGTTAAAAAGGGCATGAAAAAGTGTGTATATTTTTGTGTTTCCACTTAGAAGTTCATATAACAAGAAATTAATGTACCATTCCTTTACATTAAAAGTAAGCATACAGAATACATTCAACAATTTGGCCAGTAGCATGAACATATAAATTCAGCAAACATGTTAGTCATGTATTACATTTGTATATCAAGAAACATATATGAACTCATTAAATATCAAAATTCCATGTACATAACTTTTCACATCTTGTGTTCATATATCAATTTCATGTAATTCAAGTATTTTCGGGTAATGGTTCACTTCAATTTCATGTGGTCTCATGTTAGAGCTTGGCCTGTTGAATTATTTGAAATATCGATGGATACATGAGTAGTACACTTGAAGTGTACAAATCTGTATCTTGTCAATTTATATTCAGGAATGCTCTTTCGAGCACATAAACAAGAAGCTCTTTTGAGCCATATAACGGGAAGCTCAAGGGAGCCATTAACAGGAAGCTGATACAAGCCAATATTAAGAAGGTTCAAGCGAGTCAATATTAGGAAGCTTCGGAGAGCCATTAATCGAGAAGCTCGCAAAGAGCCTTTAATTGAGAAGCTCACGAAGAGCCATGTATTGGGATGCTCATAAGAGCTACAGAGTATCCACAACAAAAATAGGATCACAACCAAATCGGGATGCTCCAAAAAGCTATTAACAGGAAGCTCACAAGAACCATTTAATGGGAAGCTCATGAGAGCTAATAACGGGAAGTTATTCCGAGCTATGGCATGTCCGCAACACATGCAAGAACACAATCAATCGGGAACCTTGTATCCATCGAATTTCATTTGTTCAAACGAAATTTAATACTTTTCAAATCTACTTGGATATTTTCTCAATACTTTTACATAGAAATTATACATTTCACACACAACAATATTCAATTTAAATCATTTAAATACACAAATAGTTACACGAACTTACCTGGACAATATTCGTATATACAAAATCTACTAATCCGACACCTTTTCTTTTCCTCGATCTAACTCCGTATTTGGTCTATCCAGATCTATATGAATGAATTTAACATCAATTTAATACAATTTACATTCAATTCAATCCAATTCACACCTTAGACAAAATTACCATTTTGCCCCTATACTTTTAATTAATCTTAATTTCGTCCCTATGCTCGGAAAATGAAATTCATGAAATTTAATCTTCATTACAAGCTTAGAAATTTTTATATATAACACTAACAACCCATGAATTCCATAAAATTTAGAATTTACCCTAAATTCAACATCTTTTCAATTTAATCCCTAAATCATGTTTTCATCAAAATTCTTTAATCAAATACTTTTAAATACTCATCAACATCTCAAATTCATAATCTAATAACTAAAATCATATTAATTCATCAATGGTAACTTCCAAGATTTTCAATAAAATCAAAAACTAAGGTAAAGGTTAATTGGACCTAATTGTAACAATCACAAAAACATAAAAATTGTAAGAAACGGGTAAGAATTGAACTTACAAGAAGAAAAAATTGAAAAACAAACCTAAACCCTCTTCAATGTCTATTTTAGAATTGAAAATGATGATGAAAATGTCTAGAATCCTTTAATTTTCCACTTGTTTACAATTTTGCCCTTATTTCACATCATTTTGTCATTCTTCTAAGCTTATGATGCCTCAGCCATTTACTTTAGGCATTTTATGCCTAAAGTCCTTCCTTATTAACTATTTAAGCTATTTAATCATTATTTCGTTTAATTAACAAGTTTTGCAACTTTTTCAATCTAGTCCTTTTTAACAAATAAGACATGTAATTGGTGAAATTTCTTAGCGTAATTTTCATACGAAATTTCTATCATACCATAGACTATAAAATAGTATTAAAATAAATTTTCTTCGACCTCAAATTTGTGGTCTCGAAACCACTGTTTCGATTTCACTGAAAACGAGCTATTTCACTTCATCACCGAATGTCCATGGAAGCATGAAGCTAAGTTTTGACCATGGTGAAATTTCATGCATGGTATGTGATTTTAGCCTCGTTTCTTTTAATTTTTATGTTTTTGAGATCGTTGCAACTAGGTCCAGTTAGCCCGTACCTTCGATCTTGAAACTGTTAAAGGTATTAAATGTTTCCATTGATGAATTTATATGATTTTGAATTTGCAATGTTGGTTGATATTTAAAAGTATTTGTTACGTAATTTTAATGAATTTTCTAATTAGGGAGTAAATTGTTGAAATAGTAAAAATACAAGGATATGTTGTGAAATTATTACAAATGTGGGCTATTTTGTGTGCCATGAACATTTGGCTAATGTGAATTGGCATTAAAAATGGTTAATTTGCATGTTTTAGGCTCAAGGAATAAATTGAATAAATGTAAAATTTTAGGGGTAATGTTTTAAAAATGTCAAAAATGACTAAATTGCATAAAATAAATTGTTTTACTATCTAAATTAATGAATTGAATAAAATTATTAATTTAGATCAAGATCGAATGGAAAATCGAGAAGAATGTAAAATTACCAAAAAGCCCCTATACTTTGATATTTCTACAATTTAGCCAGTAAGTTCATTATACAATTATTATTAATTGAATTGAATGTTTCATACTATTTCATTATCGATTAAATCTTGAATGTCATTTAGCTATGTTTTAAGAAACAGAAACGTAACGTTATTCAGGCTCTGTGCCTAGCAGACTTTGTGACAGTGATATTCGAGCTTTATGCCTAGCAGGCTTTGTACCAGTGATATTCGGGCTCTGTGCCTAGCAGGCTTCGTGCCAGTGTATTTTTTTAGGATTTGTGCCTAACAAGCTTCGTGTTGGTGTATTATATCAGGCTTTGTACCCAGTAGGCTTGTGTCGGTATATTATATCAGGCTTTGTGCCTAGTAGGCTTTATGCCAGTATGTTATATCAGGCTTTGAGCCTGGCAGTCTTCGTGCCAATGTATTGTACCAGGTAAGTTGTAGTGAAAATATTATTTCCATTATTCGATGTTATTTCATTTGATTCAACGGATATGAAAAAGGAAGGGATCGGTAAGTATTCAAAAGACTTATGCGATGAATCTATAAAAAGGAATAAAAAGGTAATTTCAAGGAAAGTATGTTTATGTTCCTAAAATTGATGATTTCAAGTGATGTTATTCATAGATTGACGTACCTTATGATATTTCGAGTGAATTATGAGTATATGCACTAACTGGTGTATTGATGATTATATATAGGCTCGTGTCAAGTTTGCGTAATTGGTCTATGTTTATGCTTATGCCTTGTGTTATGCAAATGATACGAGTGAGGAAATGTAATAAAATAATAAGTTCATAATTGAGATGTAATGTGATAATAATGTAAATGCATTGATGAGTTAAAGGGTTTACTTATGTGTGAGAAATTTACTTAAGTTATGGATGAATTTATCTAGGTTGTGGATAAATACACTAATTTGTGAGTTGATAATGTCTTTTAAGCTAAAGTAAGTATATGGAAGGTTTGATAAATCTTGTGGCATTGGTATAGGTTTATGTTTACCTTATAAAGCTCATTATTGAAATAAAATGTTTAAAAATTATACGAGCTTACTAAGAATTCATTGCTTACATTGTTATTTTTCCTTTACTTTTCAGATTATTAGAAGCTTGATCAGTTTGGAAGTTTGCCAGAGATCTATCATACTATCTAGTGATTATATCGGCAGTTCTTAATGTTTTAGCAAAGGTTATAATGGCATGTATAGGTGGACTTGTGTTTAATGTTTATTTAAATGCTTAGACATGGATTTTGGTATGTATAAGTTGGTTGTTTGGTGCCAATTTGATGATGGTTACATTATGTGTGAATGGTATGGTACAAATGGTTAGTTTAAGCTGAAGTGGTATAGGTCAATTTATGATAAGTTTGAGATGAAAATGATTTAGGTGTTGATGAATGAAAAGTATCAAGTGCATGTATATGCTTAAGTAAATTTGTATGTTGGCTTTTGAGGTGCCTATAAGGCATATCAGTTGAATGGTATTTGATCATTTGAATTGGACATTTTATGCATATTTGAATATGTTTTGATGCCTCGGTCATATGTACAAATTGTGTTTAGGTGCATGCTTGAGGTGGGTGAAGGAAATGGCTCGATTTTGGCTAATTTCTTGTCCACATAGCCTAAGACATGGGCATGTGTCTCAGCCATGTGTGACACACAGTCATGCGACACAGCCGTGCATCCCCTGTAGTTTTTTTTAAGGTTACATTTCGAGAGTTACATGGCCTAGCCGTGTGACCCAAGTCAGAGAGTTAGACGGGCACAGACATGGGCTAGGACACGACCGTGTGTCTTCGAATGTCCACATGGCCTAAGAGACGGGCATGTGTACTATGTAGGGAACCAACATCAAAATAGGAGTGGATAAGGACCCCAGTCCAACTTCTATAATCTTTCATGGCGTAATTGATCGTATGATTCATAACAAGTAATAAATATTTATAATGAAGATCAAACCTAGACTAACTATTATCATGACGAAAAGGCAATCGCACCTATCAAACAATAGTATAGTAATGGCAAGACCGGTATATTGTACCCAAGGGAACCAAAAGTACTAGTAATAACTATCTTTTATTATTTAACCTAGAAATAAAGAGGAGTTGTTTATTAAAATAATTAACTAAACTAATTAACTAATTAAACTAAAGCAAAATAGAAAATTTGGAAAAAGACTTGAGGAAAAGTAATTGATAAAGACGACACCCAAGGAGGAATCCACCTAGATTTCACTTGTTATCGGACTCTGAACCAGACGATTTATTCACTTGACTTGATCCGTGAGACTCCCTAACCTATGTTGTTAACTCTTTCGAGACTAATAACCTCTAACCCTCAGTTGAATTAATTGAAATCTCTTTCTTAATTAAACCCCTAGGGAAGTAGTAAATCGATCTATGGACTCCCATATTATGTTTCACCCTAATCCGGCAAAATCTCGTAACCCTATTTCTGGGCGTTCGATCAACTCCGCTTAATTATGCCAAATCTACTCTTAGACAGGGACTTTTGCTCCTCTACATAAGCACATCAAATCATGAATTAATACCCGGAATATTAATTCAAGCGTCAAGAACACATAATTAAGAACAAATCAAGTATTTATCATACAGCTTAGATAATAATAACAAGATCCATCATAGGTTTTAACCCCCTTAAGTATCTAAGGGGTTTAGTTCATAATAAAATAAGAGTACATCTCAAAAGTATGAAAATAACAAAACATAAAGAAAACTCTAAAACCTCTGAAGGAATTCTGAGAGAGATCTTCAGTCTTAGAGTAGCTCCGGCTTTTGGGATGGATCGTCTGGCTTCCTTCAAGTAATTCCCGGCGTGTGGTTTTTGTACTTCAGAAAATTTCTGGAGGGAGGCCCCCTTCTAAGTCATACTTAGGGTGTTTATACAGGCTTTGGATTGGCTTTCTTCCTCCCTAAGTATCCTTTTTTCGTGTAAAATACAGCTTCTTGAAAAAGGGACACGCCTGTGTGCTACAGCCGTGTGACGTGATTGCTAGGCCGTGTTCGATCTGTTAAATTGCACACGGGCATGTGGATCAATGGCCAAGCCGTGTGAATCGTGAAAGCTTTGGTCGACACCCTCGAAAAACACGGGCGTGTGAGCTTCCCGTGTGGCAAGGCTTAGGCCGTGTCATCTTCTCAATTTGGTCCGTTTTGTCCCTTTTTTTCTCGTTTCTGGCTCCTTTTGACTCTTGGTGCTCTCTTGAGTACAAAACATGAAATAACCAGATTAAGATCACCAAAACCCACAAATCTAGTAATAATCATCCATAAATATGCTAAGTATTTGGGGTAAAAATATGTATAATTTGGCGTTTATCAAATACCCGTACACTTAAACATTTGCTTGTCCTTAAGCAAAACTCTCATTTACTGCTAGAATTCATTCCTTTCAATCACATAATCATTACTGATAATGTTACAAATTATTCCACGAAAAATCATATAGTGAGTATTCAACTATAGGGGCATTAAAAGCCTCAAACAATCTAAATCGAATATTTTGGTAATAAAATCATAGGTAATATCCTTCCTCTAAGTAATTAACTTTAGTCCTAAATATACAAGAGATGACATCCTCACTAAAGATTTACTCAAATCACTCAAAGTGTTTAAGGTTCAAGATTAAGCACTCGATTGTTTAACATGAGAAGTTATTACCATAGGCTTGCATGAAAATCAAATTTCCACCACTTGTAAATGATATGATACAAAAATCAAAAGGTCTTTGCATGGTTGTAACGGGGTTTAGGTTACGAGTATAGATACAAGCTGAAAAGAAAAAGGTTAGAATCGAGATAATTTAAATATATTACCTCACTAACAAAAACTTTATTACTGAATCACAAACAAATATCTAGAATTATATTACATGAGCTCTCTTTTTTTTTTAAGAACAAATCAATTTAATACAATATAAAAAACATACTTCAGGATTCAGTAACAAAAAATAGTGAACATAGTGGGGTAACAATATTAAATTTAATCTCGATAAAAAAATTAAGAGGATTTCAACAATAATGGGTTAATGGGTTAATGATGAGGGTTACTCAATAAAAAGGATTAGTAGGCTCAAGGGGGTTCACTAAGGGTTTAATTATGTGGGACGGCTTTTTATGGAGTAAGTGGGTTAAATCCTAAGTGCCTTTATCATCTCAGTATATCAAATCATACGTGTGATCTCGACATGTATAATCGAAGCAAGTTCTAGAATAACAGTTCAATGTTGACATACTCAAACTACAAAAGAAGTGAGCAAGAAAGAAAGCTATATGCTCAAATAATCATGCATAATTCCCATGATCAGAATGCATGACATATCAACAATAATTATAGATCAATCAGAATTCATTCGATCAATATTATGAGAAAATCACTTAAGCACAAGACCAAATTCAGAGATTTGAGAATAATGCAAAAAGTTAGGCATCATATTGATGTTCACCCCCCCCACACTTAAGATGTACATTGCCCTCAATGTACAAAGATAGAATATTCAATATAAAGAAAATCATAAGAGGGAAAGAGGTGAAACTCCCTGTTATATGGATTCGGAGCTTGATTCTGAGGCTGAAGTGTTTGGGGAAAGGGTAGATGCCACTGTTCGTTGCTAGATGGAGAAATTGGGTCATTGAACATGGCACTCGTGAGGTATTGTTCCCTATTTGTTTCTTCATTCCGTAAGATATTCCTAGCAGCTTTGCTTGGAAGTCTCTAGAATCATGAATAGGTTTATTAAGAGTGGGTGTGGAAGAGAGCGTAGTGGGATTACTTGTTAGAAATACCAGAAAAATGAAGAAAGTAAAATTTACTAATATAGATATGTCTTTCAAAAGAAAATAATAAAATTGAAATGAAAATAAAAATAAAAATAAAAATAAAAAGATAGGAGGATTCAATGATCCTCGTCAATGGGGCCCTCAGGTGGTGGCGCTGGAGCGACGATGTAAAAGTGCTGGCACAACTGCTGCATCATGGCCTGCATGTCCTCCATCTGTCTATCACGTCGCCGATCTCACTCGTTAATCATCTCGAACTGTGTAGTGCAATACTGCTCAAAGTGAGCGAGTCGGTCAGAAAGGTATGCCAATAAAGCAGCTGCATGAACTAGTCACTCCCTAAATGGCAAGGTAGAAGGCTCCTCATGCTATGGGGTGGCATCATCAAGAACGTCCTCAAGATCCTCCTCGTCAATGGCATGAGTTAGACGGTACTGAGGAGGATCGGTCCCACATTGGCGCTCGATCATCCTCATGTGTAACACAGTCGTGATGCCCTGTAGGGACATCTGACCTATCAGTGTAAGCGCTGATGACTGGGCCACGGTATTGAGGAGGCCGAAGTCTCTAGCGAGGCGCGTCACGTAGGGGACGATAGAGATTACTCCCTTCCGATGTCATTCAATCTGATGGTGAGTGGCTAAAGCGATGAAGTATGCCGAGTCAGTCACGTGTGCATTCGCCATGTACCATAAATAGTAGGCATCGTGGGTGTTGACGACGCCAGTGCTCACTCTCCTTCTGATCAAGGTGTGTGCCAATATGGCATGGAGATAGCGTAGGGAAAGGGCGAGAGCTGAGGCCTTCGAGCGGCTGGGTTCATAGGTAGAAGAGAGTGGTGCCAAAGCCTTCCAGCATAAGGAGGGAGAAATTTGGATATTGCGTGGTAGTGTATTCATGTCCTCCTCCTCCATAAACTCATCGGTGTAAAGTCTCAGAATGACTCCAAACTCTAGGACACTCATCGCATGAACTAGACCGCCTAATCGGAATTGAATGGTGCCGGGGTCGTCATTTTTCGTCATCACTACCTATAGATGAAAAGTAGAGCATAATTCTAAAGTTAGCTCTAAATAAGTGGGTTCGGTAATAGCAAAGAACCGTTCCTATGGGTTTGTGGACAGGAGGGACGGATGGCATCAACTAGCTGGACTTGCTCCACGGTAGCCCAATTGATGCAACGACCTGTAGTAAGTGGTCGTGCGCGTAGTATCTGAAATAGCTCCTCCTGCGAAGCTTGTGGAAACTCAATGAATGGGTGCCGAACTTCAGTTGTAGCACATACCGAGGAAGAATTCGGTCCCCTACGTCTTTTTGAGGATGGGATCGCAGCCTTCTTATCTTTCGATGATGACATAATGTATCTGAAAATGTATGAGCATTGATATAATCTTATAACAGTAGTTCCAAGATGTGTTAACATTTAACGATATCAAGCAAGAGGTGAAAATTTTATATGACTATTCAGAAACATTTACTGGAATCAAATATGCATCAGCAGCTAAGCAAGAATCCTAAAACTAGTTACTGGAATCAAAGATGCATCAACAGCTAAGCAAGAATCCTAAAACTAGTATATGCTATTTAGTAGCTTTTAACAGTTCAAATATAGAAAATACTGAAAGCAAGTTCCTAAATTATTCAGAATAAATTGGTAACAGTAACAATATCTGTGTAAGGCATAAAGAATACCAATGTAGCAACACAGATTGGAAAAACAAGGGTGAGAAAGTGAACCAAAAGCTGCTGTAGGGTGGCGCATGGGCGTGTTGGAGGTGAGCACAGGCGTGTGGCGTGGGGGTACAGCCATGTGGAGGGAAAATGTAGGGGAAAGAGATTGGAAAATGAGGATCAAGGTAGGGGGAGTGGATTTTAAGATGGTTTGAGGGTTGGGGAAATGAGAATCTTGGGGAATGGTGGCCAGAATAGGGCTTAGGGAGTGGAGAAGGGGAAATTTCGGCTAGGGTTTTGAAAGGGAGAAGAAGATGAACAGTGGTTTGCTTATATAGGGGAGGGCCACATGGCCTAGGGCCACGCCCGTGTACTCTGAAGTTGAGCCTGTGTTTTTTGAATTTTGCGATTTAGGTCGTGCCCGGCTACTATCCCACGCCCGTGTGTCTTGGGCGTGTGTGGCACACGACCATGTCGCACGGTCATGCCGAGCTTTGTTCACTTCTCCCACGCCCGCGTGTTAGGTTACCATGCCTGTGTACTGTTGTCCATGGCTTAACAGCACGAGCGTGTCTCACGCCTGTGTCAAAGAAATAGAATCGAGCCTTGCCCCTGGCACGCCCGTGTTTTTCTATTCCCACGCCCGTGTTCACCTATCAAGTTCACCCACGGCCATGTCGCACGGCCATGGGGATTTATCACATCTCGTGTTTTGGGGAAATCATGTCATGCTTCCATACGGCTGTATCGCATGGCCGTGTCTCTTCCCCTATTTGGCCAAGACTTTTAGCACGCCCGTGTGCCTGGCCGTGTGTGCTGAAAAACTTTGCAATTCAAAGATACAGTTAATGATTTAACGTGTTAGAAATTAAAAATAAAGAAATCAAAATATGTTAGTGCTCGGGTTGCCTCCTAAGAAGCGCTTATTTATAGTCTAAGCTCGACTTACCTCTCTAGTGAATGGTCAGGGTGATTCGAGGAGTTTATACTCCTCATTCCTGCAATCAATCTCATCAAAATAGGGTTTTAATCGGGTGTTGTTTACCTTAAAAGTGTCGAACTTGGGGTGACTCACCTCCACCATATCGAATGGAAAAATACTGAGTACCGTAAGAGGGATTTCCTCATTCGGTATGGTAGTACAATGTGGGGATCTGCGGCATCTAGTAAGACTTTATCACCAATCTTAAGTTGATTTGGAGAGGTATCGGGCTTATTTTGGCGTAGTTTCGGTTTATCGTGAGTTCTCGATTTATGTGCTCGCCATTCGTCTAGCTCCTCTATCCGTAGCCTTCGTTCTTCATGAATGTGTCCTCTATCAGTTTTGGAACATGGCTCGTGAACTTCTTTGAAGCTCAATTTCTGCAAAGTCATATTGTCAGTTTTAGTAGATTGGTGTGGACTATTACCTTCAATGATCGATGTGATGCCAAAATTACGAGCTTGAAGGGTGATCGTGTCGTCTCCTACACGAAGCGTGAGCTCACCTGTGCCAACATCAATAATTGTTTTAGTAGTTGTTAAAAAGGGCCTCCCTAAAATCAAAGGAGTGTTATTATCCTCCTCTATGTCTAGAATAACGAAATCAACGGGAAATATGAACTTATCTACTTTCACTAGTACATCTTCACTAATACCCCTAGGAAATCTTATAGTTTAATCTGCCAATTGAATGCTCATCCTAGTTTGTTTAGGTTTCCCAAGACCTAGTTGCTTAAACATTTTGTAAGGCATGACGTTAATACTAGCCCCTAAATCAGCTAATGCATGATTTATATCTAAACTACCAATTAAGCAAGGAATTGTAAAACTCCCTGGATCTTTCAATTTGTGGGGTAGCTTATTCTGTAGAATAGCTTAGCAGACTGTGTTTAGCTCTATATGAGACGCTTCGTCCAACTTTTGCTTATTTACTAAAAGCTCTTTTAAAAATTTCATTGCATTCGGCATCTGCGAAAAAGCTTCAATAAACGGTAAGTTAATATGTAATTTTTTCAAAAGTTTAAGGAATTTATCGAATTGTTCGTCTGAGCGGTCTTTCCTTGCCACGTTAGGATATGGGATACGAGGTTTATATTCTTCATTCACTGTTTTGTTATGACTTACCTCACTTTTACCTTTGCTCACCATAGTTTCTTGCATTAATTCTGGCTCAGGCACAATGAATCCTTCCTTATCTTGAGTACTAATTACGTTGAGTTATTCCCTTGGGTTAGGTTCGGTATTACTTGGTAAGCTACCTTGTGGTCATTCAGAGATTAGTTTGGATAGCTGGCCTATCTGAGTTTCGAGCCCTTGGATCGATGCTTGTTGATTCTTAAGTGCTGTCTCGGTACTTTGGAAATGAGTTTCTGATACCGAAATGAATTTAGAGAGCATCTCTTCAAGGTTCAGTTTCTTCTCTTGTTGATACGGTGGCTGTTGAAAACCCTGAGGATTTTGTGGTTTTTGATTCCCATGACCACCCCAGGAGAAATTTGGGTGGTTCCTCCAACCTGCATTATAAGTATTACTGTATGGGTTATTTTGAGATCTAAAGTTATTATTACCCATATAGTTGACTTGTTCCTCTTCGGTTGTAGGATTGAAGGATTGATATTCTATATGCACACTTCCTCCACTTGAGTCACACCTCATTACTAGATGGACCCTACGTAGAACCAAGTAAACCATCAATCTTTTTATTGAGAAGTTCTACCTGATTTGACAGTATAGTAATTGAGTCAACATTATAAACGCCGGCTGTTTTTGTTGGCTTAGTCCTCATGACTTTCCACTGATAGTTATTCAGTGACATTTCTTCAATGAATTCATAAGCCTCTTCATGTGTTTTGTTGTTGATGGTTCCGCCAGCAGCTGCATCAACCATTTGCCGAGTCGAGGGATTCAGACCATTGTGGAATGTTTGTACTTGAAGCCAAAGCAGTAACCCATGGTGAGGGTATCTTCTTAGTAAGTCCTTGTATCTCTCCCATGCATCGTAAAGTGTTTCTAAATCCATCTGCACCAAAGAAGAGATATCATTACATAATTTAGCCGTTTTAGCCGGCGAAAAATATTTTAGTAAAACTTTTTTGGTCATTTGTTCCCAAGTAGTAATTGACCCTCGTGGTAACGAGTTCAACCGCTATTTAGCTTTGTTCCTCAATGAAAAAGGAAATAACCGAAGACGAAGGGCATCATCAGAAATGCCATTGATTTTAAATGTATCGTAAAATTCCAGAAAGTTTGCTAAGTGAGCATTGGGATCTTCATCCTGCAAACCATCAAACTGAACAAACTCTTGTATCATTTGAATTGTGTTAGGTTTCAGTTCAAAAGTATTTGCAGCTACAGCCGGTCTAACTATGCTAGATTCAGTTCCTGTTAGAGAAGGTTTAGCATAATCATACATAGTACGTGGAGCAGGATTTTGATTAGCCGCAATTGCAAGAGGTAGCTGATTGCCTTAGTTTTCAGCCATCTCTTCGGTTGGGGGTTGAGTATCGTCTTCTTGCTCATTCTCTGTGTATCTTAAGCTGTGCCTTATTTCTCTTTGGTTTCTACGAACTGTGCGGTCGATTTCTTCGTCAAAGAGTAATGGTCCCGACGGGTTTCTTCTAGTCATAAATTATAAAAACCTGCCAAGAGAAGGAAAAAGTAAATTAATAAATAACAATAATTAAATTAAATTAAATTGCAAGAAAAATAAATGGCTAAAGTAATAAAAATTGAGTGTTCCTAATATCTTAGTTCCCTGGCAATGGCGCCAAAAACTTGATCGCGTGATTCGTAACAAGTAATAAATATTTATAATGAAGATCAAACCTAGACTAACTATTGTCACGACGAAAAGGCAAGCGCACCTATCGAACAATAGTATAGTAATGGCAAGATCAGGATATCGTACCCAAGGGAACCAAAAGTACTAGTAATAACTATCTTTTTATTATTTAACCTAGAAATAAAGCGGAGTTGTTTATTAAAATAATTAACTAAACTAATTAACTAATTAAACTAAAGCAAAAGAGAAAATTTGGAAAAAGACTTGAAGAAAAGTAATTGATAAAGACGACACCCAAGGAGGAATCCACCTAGATTTCACTTGTTATCGGACTCTGAACCAGATGATTTATTCACTTGACTTGATCTGTGAGACTCCGTAACCTATAATATTATCCCTTTCGAGACTAATAACCTCTAACCCTCAGTTGAATTAATTGAAATCTCTTTCTTAATTAAAACCCCTAGGGAAGCAGTAAATCAATCTATGGACTCCCATATTATGTTTCACCCTAATCCGGCAAAATCTCGTAACCCTATTTCTAAACATTTGATCAACTCCGCTTAATTATGCCAAATCTACTCTTAGGCAGGGACTTTTGCTCCTCTGCATAAGCACATCAAATCATGAATTAATACCCGGAATATTAACTCAAGCATCAAGAACACATAATTAAGAACAAATCAAGTATTTATCATATAGTTCAGATAATAATAACAAGATCCATCATAGGTTTCAACCCCCTTAAGTATCTAAAGCGTTTAGTTCATAATAAAATAAGAGTACATCTCAAAAGTATGAAAATAACAAAACATAAGAAAGCTCTAAAACCTCTGAAGGAATTCTGAGAGAGATCATCAGTCTTGGAGTAGCTCTGGCTTTTGGGATGGATCGTCTGGCTTCCCTTAAGTAATTCCCGGCGTGTGGTTTTTGTACTCCAGAAAAGTTTTGGAGGGAGGCCCCTTTCTAAGTATACTTAGGGTGTTTATATAGGATTTGGATTGGCTTTCTTCCTCCCTAAGTATCCTTTTTCCGTGTAAAACATAGCTTCTTGAAAAAGGGACACGCCCGTGTGCCACGGCCGTGTGACGTGATTGCCAGGTCGTGTTCGATCCGTTAAATTACACATGGCCGTGTGGATCAATGGCCAGGCCATGTGAATCGTGAAGCCTTGGTCGACACCCTCGAAAGACACAGGCGTGTGAGCTATCCGTGTGGCAAGGCTTAGGCCGTGTCATCTTCTCAATTTGGCCCGTTTTGTCCCCTTTTTTGCTCATTTTTGGCTCCTTTTGACTCTTGGTGCTCTCCTGAGTACAAAACATGAAATAACTAGATTAAGAGCACCAAAATCCACAAATTTAGTAATAATCATCCATGAATATGCTAAGTATTTGGGGTAAAAATATGTATAATTTGGTGTTTATCAGTAATCATCCTAACGTTTCTTGGAGCAACCAAGGAAATAGACCAAACAACAACTTTATGCAGCATAGACCCAACCAATCCCAAGGGTTTAATCAGCAAGCTCTAAAACCACCTCAAGCTGAGGCATCAAACAGTTTGGAGAACTTTTTGAAAGCGTACATGGAAAAGAATAACGCTTTGATCTAGAGCCAAGCAGCAACACTGACAAATTTGGAAAACCAAATGGGTTAGTTAGCTACGGAGCTTCATAATAGACCGCAAGGAACCTTGTCTAGCTATACTAAGAATCCAAGAAACTTGGGTAAAGAACATATCAAGGCAGTGGCATTGCAAAGTGGTAAAATTTTGGAACCCCGATTGATTGATGTCGAAGACGAGCCTGTTGAAAAGGAGGAAAGTCAACCAGCTATTGAAATTCCTACACCAAAAGAATCAGAAACTGCAAAGACTGACAAGGTTAATCCTAACTTAGTGAATTCAGATACTTTAACATCTTATTTGGATGCAGATTTACCTACTCAAAAGAGTTGTCCGGTTCAACCGAAAGTTCCATCACCTCTATATCCACAAAGATTGCAGCAACACAAGTAGAAATAGGAGGTGCAATTCAAGAAGTTTTTGGATGTTTTGAAGCAATTACACATCAATATTCCATTGGTGGAGGCTTTAGAACAAATGTCCAATTACGTGAAGTTTATGAAGGATGTACTATCCAATTGCCTTGACAAAGAAGTGCAGTACGTTCCTGCAGAACAAGCTGGCACCGAAATTGAAGGATCTAGGAAGCTTTATGATACCTTGTAACATTGGTGACTCTTATTGTGGTAAAGCTTTGTGTGACTTAGGAGCAAGTATCAACTTGATGCCTAAGTCTATTTTCAAGATGCTAAGGATAGGAGAAGTAAGACCTAGCTAGCGGATCAATCTTTAGCATACCCCAAAGGAAAGATCGAGGATGTTTTGGTAAGAATCGATAAATTTATTTTTCCTACTAATTTCATTATTCTAGCAGATAAGGAAGTGCCAATTATCCTTGGGAGACCTTTCCAAGCCACAATAAGAATGTTAATTGATGTGCAGAAAGGCGAACTCACCATGCGAGTTCAAGATGATGAGGTAACTTTTAACATTCTTAAAGCGATGAAATTTCCCGATCCGATAGAAGAGTGTTCAATCACGGAAGAGTTGGAAACCTTGATTTCTATGGAAGCAATTTTAGAGAGGATCCATTGGAGAAAGCCTTAAGGTTTGACCCTTTGAAAGATGAAGAAAGTGAAGAAAACATGGTTCTGGTGGAAGCCAATCCAAGAAATTTTATTCAATCCACACGGTTTGAACCATTGGAGTTGGAAGTCAGAGAATTTGTGCAACCCAAATTGTCAATCGAAGAACCACCTACAGTTAAACTAAAGGTACTTCCTTCCTATTTGAAATACGTTTATTTAGGTGACTGTTCCATTTTGCCTGTGATTATTTCAGTAGAACTAACAAAAGATCAAGAGGGGCAACTAATTTCTGTTTTAAAGAAATTTAAGAAAGCAATTGGTTGGACCATAGTTAATATTCGAGGTATAAGCCCTTTATTTTGCATGCACAAAATTATTCTAGAGGAAGGTGAGGAAGCTCGAAATAATGGGCAAATGAGGCTCAATCCTATTATGAAGGAAGTTGTGAGAAAGGAAGTAATCAAATGGTTGGATGCATGAATCATCTATCCTATTTCAGATAGTTCGTGGGTAAGTCTGGTATAGTGTGTACCAAAGAAAGGTGGAACTACGATTGTTGAGAATGAGCGTAATGAATTAATCCCAAGAAGAATTTTTACTAGTTAAAAAATTTGTGTTGACTACAAAAGGTTAAATAAAGCCACTCGGAAGGACCATTTTCCATTGCCTTTTATGGATCAGATGTTAGATCGACTGGCAGGTAATGAATTCTATTATTTTTTAGATGGTTGTTCGAGATATAACCAAATAGTTGTAGCCCCAAAAGACCAACATAAAACAACCTTTACTTGTCCGTACGGTACAGTTGCTTTTAGGTGAATGCCTTTTGGTTTATGCAATGCACCTGCAACATTTCAACGATGCATGATGGCAATATTTACTGATATGGTTGAAAATTTTGTTGAGGTTTTCATGCATGATTTTTCTGTTTTTGGTAACACTTATGATATTTGTTTAAGTAATTTGGCTAAGGTAGTGAAAAGATGCGAAGAGACGAATCTTGTCCTTAACTGGGAAAAATGACATTTTATGGTTAAGGAAGGGATTGTCTTAGGGCATAGAATTTTAGAGAAAGGAATTGAAGTCAACAAAGCAAAGGTGGACGTAATTGAAAGATTACCAGCCCCAATGAATATGAAAGGAGTCAGAAGTTTCTTAGGCCATGCCGGTTTTTACTGAAGGTTTATCAAGGATTTTTCAAAAATTTCTAAATCGTTGTGTTTGTTGTTAGAGAAAGATGCAATGTTCAATTTTAACAAAGCATGTTTAGAAGCTTTTGAAGAGCTGAAAAACGATTAATCTCAGACCCCATAATCATTACACCCGATTGGAGAACATCTTTTGAGTTGACGTGTGATGCAAGTGATTATGCTGTTGGAGCTGTGATGGGACAAAGAAAAAATAAAGTGTTCCACCTCATTTACTATGCAAGTAGAACCTTGACGGGAGCCCAACTCAATTATACGGTAACTGAAAAGGAACTATTTGCTATAGTCTTTACTTTTGACAAATTCCGCTCATATCTTATAGGTACCAAAGTTACAGTATTTACTGACCATGCAGCCATTAAATACTTGCTCACGAAATAAGATGCAAAATCGAGGCTAATTCGTTGGATACTTTTACTCCAAGAATTTGATCTTGAGATCCAAGATAGAAAAGGTGTTGAAAATTAAGTAGCTGATCATCTGTCGAGGTTGGAGCAGGATGAGGTAACTCGATCACATGTGCCTATCAATGAGAATTTTCGAGATAAACACTTATTTGAGGTAAGTCAAATTCATGAAACACCTTGGTTTGTTGACTTTTCCAATTATCTTGCATGTGGAATAATTCCTCAAGAAATGACATACCAACAAAGGGAGAAATTCATTTATGATAGTTGGTATTATTTCTGGGAAGACCCGTTCTTGTTTAAATAGTGTGCAGATAATATAATCCAAAAGTGTGTAGCTAAAAGTGAGATTTCTGAGATCTTATATCATTGCCATTCACCTCTAAGTGGGGGACACTTTGGTGGTGCTCGTACTGTAGCTAAGGTTTTGCAAGCAGGTTTCTTTTGGCCTATACTATTTAAAGTTGGTTATGCCTATGTGAAGAACTGTGATAGATGCCAAAGGAGCGGAAACATATCAAGAAGGAATGAAATGCCCTTATCAAATATTTTGGAGATTGAATTATTCGACGTATGGGGCATTGATTTTTTAGGCCCGTTTCCTTCTTCGTATGGGAACAAATACATCCTAGTTCATGTGGACTATGTATCCAAGTGGGTTAAAGCTCAAGCATACCCTACAAATGATGTTAAGGTAGTCATGTGATTCCTACATAAGCATGTGTGTACATGATTTGGGACACCAAGAGCTATTATTAGTGATGAAAGTTCTCATTTTGTGAACAAGTGGCTTAAGTGGTTGCTTGACAAATATGATATGAAGCACAAGATTGCTACTGCTTATCACCCCCAGTCCAATGGGCAAGTTGAAAGAGTGAACCGTGAAATCAAAGGTACCTTGGAAAAGATAGTACGCCCCAGCAGAAAAGATTGGTCTCGAAAGTACGCCCCAGAAGAAAAGATTGGTCTCGAAGTCTTGTGATGCATTATGGGCCTATCAAACAGCATTTAAGACACCGTTAGGAATGACTCCTTATTGGTTGGTTTTTTGGAAGGCATATCATTTGCCATTAGAGTTGGAGAATAGAGCTCACTGGGCTTTGAAGAAAAAGAATTTTGATCTTAAGCAAGTCGGTGAGAGAAGGATGTTGCAATTGGATGAATTGGAAGAGCTGAGGTTTTTTTCCTATGAGAATGCCAAAATTTATAAAGAAAGATAAAAAGATGGCATGATAGTCATATACGACCTTGCAAGTTTAAAAAAGGTCAGAAGGCTTTGTTCTTTAATTCAAGGCTAAAGTTATTTCTTGAGAAGCTGAAATCCCGATGGAAAGGACCTTATACCATCTATCGAGTTTATCCTTATGGAGCTATTGAATTATACGTCAATTACGGAGGTATGTTTAAAGTCAATGGTCAACGTCTCAAACATTATTGGGACGGTGACATTGAGCGAGTTGAATCCTCTTTCAAATTAACAGACCTTTGATTTTTCATAAAATTTTTTTGTAAATAAATAAATAATTAGGATTTATTTTCTTAATTTAGTACATTTAATTAATTCTATCTAAGGAGATTGGAACTTAAGCGGGACCACTGTGACCCCTCCAACCTTTCCTGGGAATTAATTTAATGTAATTTATTGAGAAGAAATTTTCTAATTAAGATTTAAAATTCTTTTTAGTTTCATTTGTTTTGTTTAACTTATTTTAATAAAGGGGGTCAAATTTGGCCCAAGTACTAATTAGTTTTTTAGTAAGATACAGTCTGAATTTGAGGCCCAAGACAGCAAAAAGAGGGATTACTCCACTCCTATTAACGCCACTTCCATTGCTTGCCTCCCAAGTAACCCTAATGTAGCTAAGTTTTTTCTACATGTTGCCCTAATTTTTCCCTATATAAACCCATCTTTATTCTACTATTTTTCATATCCCTCAAAGCTATTTACTTAAACCCCAAAATCCTTAAACTTTTCTCTTGTGCTGTCAACCTCAAATCTCGAAAGAAACCCTAATTTCTCTTCCCTTTGTTTCGAAATCATCTAGTACCGCCGCAAAGAGATTGCCGAAGCGCCGCCGCTGCTGTCGCAAGTCGTTGACAGTGCCACACATTGTCGTCGCACTATTCTTGTCGTTGCAGGGTTGTTGCCATATCAAGTTCTACCCACCTTGTTGATTTCTGTTTTTCCCCTATAAGCAGAACTTTGTCGAATTTTTGGGAAAATACCATGTCTCGCAAAAGAACTAGATCGTCGAAGACTACTCCTGAAAACCCGATTGTGATCGATGAAGAAGTGAAAGAGAGATTTGATTCAATTTTCGAGCATCAACCTATGATGTCAGAAAAAGGTTTTAACTTGAAGAGTAATGATTTGATGGTTGTCCCTGTGCCAATTAGAAAGACAATCAATAAGAACGATTTTGTGATGCTCGTTCACTTTCCGATAATGAACTAGTTCAATAGTTCTATGCAAGTTTGACCACATAAGATGCGACTGTGGTCATCGTTCGAAAGAAAAAGGTACCTCTTACTTCTAAATCCATCAATGATTTGTTTAACCTACCTGATGTTGAAGAAGATGAGCACTTGTAACATCCTGAAATAGGGCCTAAACGGAATAGTGGTTGTGAAACCACGAATCTGAGGTCAAAAAAAATATTTTGATTAAGTTTTAAGGTTTATTCATTGACTGAATAATTGTGTGAAAATTTCGTGAAGAAATTTTATGTATAAGTGCCTAATTTGATAATTAGGACTAAATTATAAAATTAGCAAAATGTGTGTTCTAGATAATAAAGGGGATTTAATTGAAATGGGTTCTTAAAGTGGAGGTCCTTATTTAGTAATTAGACCATTATATTTAAGTTTGGACAAAAATGGGCAAGAATAGGAAAAATTTGAAAGAAAAGCCTTTAAGGGCATTTTGGTCATTTAGTAATTAAAAGAATTAAAAAGGGAAAATAAAGTCAAAATTGGTCCATCTTCTTCATGGAGGCCGAATATAGCATGGGGGAAGCCATGGTTAGAGTTTCCAAGCTTTCCAAGCTCAATAGTAAGTCTGTTCTAGCCTCGTTTTTAATGTTCTTTACGTTTTTGGAGTCCCGACAACTTGATTTAGCTTATTCTAGCAATAATTCATGCTAGGGTTCATATTTGGAAAAATACCCATAAGTTAAGTGTGTTTATTTTGATGTTTTATGGTAGAATATGAAGCTTGAAATTATGTTAAACAACTTTTGCTAAGCGATTTTAAGTGAAAATAAGTAAAACGACATAATTAGTAAAAATACCTAATGTTCATAAGTACATGATAGAGTGGGAATTTGATGTTTCCATAGAAGGGAAAAATATTCAGCATGTCATAAAACATAAGAAAAATGGATAAATTTTAATTTTCAAGCCTAGAGGCAAAATCGTAATTCTGTAAAGGTTTAGGGGCAAAATTGTAATGTTTCCAAAGTTTGAGTTAGGGAATGTTTTGAATAGTAAATTAATTAAATTAGTGTAATATGACGTTTTAGATCCCGAAAAGTGAGATTTGGACCTAGAACGGGAGAAAAATCGAAAATCGAGAAAGTTGGTAAAATGGTCTTTTTGGTATCGAGGTAAGTTCATATGTTTAATAAGCATATTTGAATGATAAATTGATATTTTGGCCATAAATACTTTAGTATTGAGTTTCAGATACAATGATTAATGTTAAATAATAATTCGATATTGGAAAGAGAACTTGTATAATTTATATGTAAGACCATATTTTGTATTATAGCTTTGTATGATAACAAGAAAGTATTGACTAGCATACTTTGATGAGAATAAGTTAAGTTGATGATATGATGAGATTGAGAATGTAAGTTTGTATGTTGAGTAGCATTTTATTATTATGCAATTATTGTTATTAGTATTGTTATTATTGAGTTATGCGACAAACTTTGAGAATTTGAGCAAGTATGTTTCAACTATGACTTGACAAGGCATTGATATCTCAAAGTCCATGGTTGTACCATGGAAATTAAGGAAGATTTGACGGAAAATTCCATGTTCATAACATGGCATTTAAGGAGGAATTGACGGTTAAGGATACCATGTAAGACCATGCCAAGACATGGCATTGGTAAGGCAAGGATCCCATGTAAGACCATGTCAAGACATGGCATCGGCATTGATTAAGGAATCCATGTAAGACAACATCAAGATGTGGCATTGGCACTAAGATAAGGATACCATGTAAGACCATGTTTGCAACATGGCATTTGGTAAGATAAGGATACCATGTAAGACCATGTTTGGAACATGGCATTTGGTAAGATAAAGATATCATGTAAGACCATGCCAAGGCATGGCATTGATAAGTTCTATAAGGCAAGGAAATCATGTAACACCATGTCAAGACATGGAATTGATGAGTTACTATAAGGCAAATGTCCCATGTAAGACCATGCCAAGGCATGGCATTGGTGAGTTCATAAGGCAAGGATACCACGTAAGACCATGTCAAGACATGGCAATGGTAAGTTCAAAAAGGAAAAGGTTCCTGAGTAATCCAAAGAGTAAGTCAAAGAAACGACAAGGTGAGAACATGAAGAAAGATTACAGGTATGCATTTAAGGCTTATTTAATATTGATATTATCAAGTATTAAGTAAGTGATGAGTTTTCAGTTATGCTTATGACACTTTATGACATGATTGGCAATATGCCTATATTATGAAAGAGTACTCATGTGTTAAGTGAGATGTTGCAGGTATGTAAGAAAGCTATTAAGTAAGGTGCCTTTTGTATTATGAGCCTTTGGTAAGGTTACCGATGAGTAAGATGGGAAAGTAAGAACTAAACATTATTTAAGCAAATTATGACAGCATAGTAATAAGCTAAATTGATTGCTAATGCTTATTATTTTACATGTGAACTTACTAAGCTTTATAAGCTTACTTCTTTCACTTTCCCATGTTTCAGATTACTTACAAGCAAGCTCAGGTTCGAGGTCGTCGGAGATCACTTCACATTATCGACTATCAAGTTACCAAATGGGTATCTTCGTTTACAAACATTCTAGTTTATGGCATGTATAGGGATTTCGCCATTTTGTGTGTATGTCCTTATGATATGGCTAAATAATGATATGTAAATATTTGATAATTATTAGCTATTGAAATGGCTAATGAATAACATGTTTCGATGTTATGTATGCCTAAATGGTAGTTAATACAAAGAAATCATGAAAAAGTGAAATTAGCATTAAAATAGTATTGACAGCAGTAGTGACGTGATCTTGAAAAATCACCAAGAATTTTATAAATGGAATTAGGTGATGAATGAGATACATAATTAAAGCTTATTGAGTCTATTTTTATATGAAAGAAACAGAGTAAGCAAAAGAAGTGTATATTAAGAGATATTTGAATTTTAGTGAGACAGGGTCAGAGCGATTTCTGAATCCCTTTTTCTAACTTTATAAATTCACTAAAAATTTTACAAAAATAATTAGAGTTATAGTTTATATTTCTAGATTCCTTAGTGAATCTACTTTCAAGATAAACAAACAGCATGGTTATTTGAATTCTGTACAGGGAGAAAATTGATTTGTAGTGAGGAGAGGTCAGAGTAGTCAAATAGTACAATAGGGGAAACTTTAAGTAATAAACTGTACTAATTGGCTAGACCAAAAATTTTGGAAAACAATTACTAAGAAGATATATGAGTCTAGTTTCATGGAAAATTCACGAATTTAAAATTTGAGTTTTGTGACTCGAGTCATGATTTATTTGGTGACTATGACGCGGGTGGCCAGTTTTATAAGGAATAATGAAATAAATTGTTTTGATTTGTCTAAGTAATCCGAAAATTTTTAATGTTCCCGGTTTGGTCCCGAACCATTTCAATTGCATGTTTTAGGGTCTTGAGGGCCATTTTTAGGGACATATTGAATGAATGTAAATAAATTAATTTTAAAAGCAAATTTTATGCCCCGAATTAGTAAGTTAAGTCAGGTAACGCCTCATGCTCGACTCCCGCGACGGTCTCGGGTAAGGGGTGTTACAGGACCACCCTATGATGAACAACATAAATTGGGATTTTCTTTAACAAGTACTTAATGTTGTGACAAATTCGGGATCCCAATGGATTATAAAAAAGTATGGAAGCCATTCTTGCCGAAAGGAATACCTAAAACCAGTAGCAAAGGTATGGTTTTATTTTGTTCGCTACAGTTTTATAAATATCTCACATAGTTTCACCATCTTGATGGAATGAATGCTCTTGTTGTATGTAATCTTGAAAGAAAATTCCATTAATGATTGTGCTAAAAAGAATACAGGAAGTGCTTATTTCCCATCATTAATCACTTCACTTTGCTTAAGGGTCCATGTTAAAACACAAGCGAATTTGAAGGGGCAATATGTCCAAAGGTGCATTACAAGTCATGATCTTGAAAGGTTAGTAGAGAAGGTGCATGAGCTGAATCAAGGTGAGCAAGAAGAACCAACTGAGCAAGATACTGAGGAGTCAACAAATGAAACTGAAACTGAATCAGTTACAGCCACTGAAGAAGAAGAATCTAATAAGGAACCAAACAGTCCTAAACCAGTTGAAGGATCTGAAAACCCTGAACCAAGGTTTGAGTCAGAAAAAGAACCAAACAAGATAAGTGTTGAACCTTAGTATACAACTCCCATGCCAACTGTTGCAAATACTTCAAGGAAATTAGAGTTGTCAATGTTGATGGATATGTGCAAGTTCATGCATAATCAACAACAAAATTACTGGAAATATGCAAAAAATAAAGATGATTCGATTCGAAATACTTTTAAGAATATCTCTAACATTTTTGTTCCTGAGTTCCCAGATGCTATCTTTAAGACATGGACGGAAGATACTGATTATACAATCGGAGAAGGAGCCAAAGAAGACAAGGGGAATGAGTCAAAAGAATAAAAGAGGGGATTCTTGTCTTTTTATTTATTTATTTTAGGTCTTTATGAATTTGTTTCTTTAGTAATTAGGATTTAATTTTTGAATAATAAAACATAGCAAGCATGAATAAATGCTTCTTTGAAAAGAAAAAGACTAAGTGATGTGGTAATGGGAATGAACATGCCTAGGACTAGATTATGAGGAAAGACTTGGTATTTAAGTAGTCTTAATGACTCACCTCTCTTTCTTTTTAACCCTACTTGGTGTTTAGTTTTCATTCATTACTTTGTTCTTACAATGAGGACATTGCTTCTTTTTAAAGGTGGGTAAGGCAAATAATTGCTCAAAATTTTTAAAATTTTCAAGTATGTTTCAATCATTTCTTCCATGAGTATGTTTTAATAAATGAATGTTTAGAGAAATTCTTTGTTAATAAGATAGCTTGTATGCGAGCATGAATGATGATTTTATCTGAGTGATTGCATGTTATCATGAAGAATGGAATGATTGTATTATCTTAGTCTTAGGTAATGTTTGCCATGAAAACTTAGTTTCTTTTGAGATTGACATGCATAAAGGTTTATATCTTTAGAATTAACTTAGTAATTTTCTTAAGGTGAAATCCTAGGAGACATAAAAATCTAAAATGATATAGGCACTATTTCTTTGGATCGTTTGAGCCTTTTCAAACCCACCTTATGATATTAGACCCTTGAAACTATAATTTTGAGCTTAAAAGGCCTGTTTATTGCAATGAACCTACAATACAAGCCATATCTCCATCTTTTGAAGTTATCCTAATTTTGTGCACCCATCTTAACTAAAGTTGTCTTGGTAAGCAATGTTTGAGGAAATTTTCATGTATGTGCTCATTTGAGGAAATTTTCATAAGGATGTATGTGCTCATGCTATAAAAAAAGAGCGAAGAAAAGTTTTCTCAGTTTCCACAAAGAAAAAATGTATGAGCATGGGTTCAAAATAAGTTTGGGGGTATTTCAAAAGATCACTTAAAGAAAAAGGTTGAATTTCAAGAAATCCAAGACAAAATTAAAGGTTAAGATTTTGAAACCGAAATTTCTCATCTCTTAAAATCCCTACCTTTAACCGAGCCCCATTACAACCTTATAAAAGACCTATTTTTTTATGATTATGTCACCTACATTAGTGGAGAGGGAGTTCTAAGTTCAACATATGAAGATCATAAATAAGCCTTATGATCGTTTGCTTGATTGAGGAGAAATTATGTTGAATGAAGAATATTATCTATGGCTGTGACATATATACATACTATGATTCATGTTGGCATATCTTGAAACTTAGTATAAAATTTTCAAAATGTTTGCATATGATTTACTTGTTAATAAAGAAGATCTATGAGCATGAATTTATTAATACATGATTATGGGATAAAGATTGATGTTGCTTACACTTTTAGCAATTTTGTTTTAGCAAAACCTTGTGCTGTGCATGAACATTACTTGGGACAAGAAATTATTTAAGTTTGGGGGTGTGTAAACTAAAAAATATATAGGATTTTTCCTATTCGTCACCTTTTTACTTAAATTTTTTGTTAAAACGAAGTAATTGCTTAATAAATTAATGAAATATATGAAAATATGAAATTGGGACATAGAAATTATTAAAATGTGATTTTATGCTTTATTATATAGTTTTCATGCAAAAAATGGCTTCTTTTATATTAATTTGAGCATATTATATTTTCAAGCTATAAAGTGGGCCATGTATGATTAAATTAAATAATAAAATATAAAGTTATATTTAATAATTTATTTTAATATGTTTCATTAATAAATTGGGTTTAATTAATTAAGTAAATTGAATAATTAAAGTGGTTAAATTATTTTCTTTGGTCCTCTAAATTATCTATTATTTTTGGACAGGTCTAAGAGCTTTATTTTGATTACAAAACCATCCAAATGGAGGACTAAGTCAACCCAAAATTTGGTTCCATGTGGATTTTCATAAATCAAGTTTTGGTTTAATTGCACAAAGGCCTTGAAGAGTTAAAGAAATCAGAGATTTACCCTGAGATTTGCAATTGACCGAGTCCTGATCCTGATGATGTGTGGCACTTAAATCAAGAAAAAATCAACCACATTTCCACAAATCATGGCCGTCCACCCTTGGAGGAATTCTCAAAAGATGGACACTCCTATTTTTAGCATAGCTCCTTTGCCTCACCTATAAATAAGACCCCATTTCTCACTTTTCTAATCATCCCTTACTCATTCATCATTCTATCCTCCTCAACTCTCTTAGCCTTCACCCCTATTATCATCTTTGTATAAATATTTTTAGCAAGTTAGCCTCTTAAAGAGCTCTTGGTCGGCCACCTTGGAGAGCCATCAGCAAAAGAGCGAAGTGAAGGAATGAAGGAGCCCTCGTCAGTTAGAGTTTTGGGTGATAGCCACTTTGATTTGGGTTTAATCTTTCTTTTCTTTAACTTAATTCAAAAATGTTTGCTATGTGTTTACTGTTCTTGTTTACAACAATGATAGCTTAATTTTATTTAAGCTAGGATGATTATTTTGGTTGAATAATATTTATTTGATTCATGCTTATAATATTTGTGCCTCAGTCGATCATGTTTTCAATTAAAATCAATTATGTATTTCATTCATACTTGATTGAAATGCACCTGAATTAGCCGAGCGATCCTAACCAGACGACAGCTAATGGACACATAATTGAAATGTGCATGCTCAATTTAGATCCTAACCTGATTAAATTGCAGGTTGCATAACCACCTTATGTAATGGCCTAAATTCAAAATTATCGGAAAAGTGGTTTCGTAACCACAAATCCGATTTAAAGAGAAATTTATTTCAATATTTTTGCATGAAAATTGATATAATAGGAAAATCGTATGAAAATATTGATAGAAAAATTTTACCGATTAGTGATTAGATAGAAAAAGAAATTATTGAAGAAATTGGGTAAAAACAAGGTATCGAGACCTCTATCTCGTAAAATCGAGTCAAAAATAATTTTATAAATATTTATGAAATGTTATTAATGTGGTATTAAAATTTTGTTAGGAAATTTTAATGTTTGGGTAGTCAATTAAATGAAAATGACTAAATTGTAATAGGTGTAAAAGTTGCTAGAATGATTAAATAGCTTAAAAGTCTAATGAGAAAGGATTTAAAAGGCAATTAGACCCAAAATTTATTTGGGCTGGACGGCAAGGGTATGAAATCAGAAGAAAAATTGATAAATTAAGGGTAAAATTGGAATATTGCAAAATTAACTAAATAAAACTAGGACTAAATAAGAAATATCTAGATTTCTCTTCATTTCTCTTCAATTCCAGCAGCTAAAAATGTCATAGAAGGGTTCTCTAAGCTGGTATTTCATAATTTTTGTACCAAATCCGGAAGATTCAAATACGAAGCTAGATCGAGGAAAGGAAAAAGTTCGGGATTAGTAGATTTTTATTGTTTACAAACAAGTATCAAGGTAAGTTCATGTAACTTGAATTATATTCTTAAATGCTTGAAATACATGTTTTTGATATGAATATGATTTGAATGTTCATTATATGAAATTTTATGAAACATTGACATATTTGATAAAAGAGGAAGAAATCTCGGTTGAATGAAAGGAAAATTTGATGGATCTCTGAAAAGGAATTGACGGTAAAAAAGATCAAACCCGAACGGGTGATCCTATCCTGATATAGCCCTCCCGAAGAATATGTGTAAAATGGATTTAGCCCGGACGGGTAATCCGAATTAGGGTCTGATTTTAGCCTGGACTGGTAATTCAGATCCAAGCTCATTAGAGTAATTGTCGTTGCAAGGGATTTAGCCTGGACTAGTAATCCCGACAATACTCTATGAGTTTATATTGCAGGGGATTTAGCCTGGACTGGTAATCCCGCTGCAAAGTTGAGGTTCGCGGGAGTGTGCTCTCTAAAATGGAAATGTGTGCACATGAATATGATTTGGCGGACCCGGAATTGTACACTAAAAGTGTATCTCTGAAAAATCCATCAAAATTTCGATAAATTCAATGGGATAAATATGGAAAAATAACAAGGAAATGGAAATCATGGTATTGACGAGCTCATCAATCACGGTATATATTATTGGTACATGGAAATTATTGTACTAACTTGAATGTTGAGTTTGTGCATATTAGGGTAATAATGCATTGAATGGATATATGGATGTTTATTGTATTGTATTGAAAATATTAGGTAAGTATAATTCTTGTTACATGAGCTTACTAAGCACAAAGTGCTTACCCCGTTTCCTTTTTCCCTGTTTTGTAGTGTTAAGAGCTCGGAGGTCGGATTTGGTCGGAGACACATCACACTGTTAACCTCAGGATTTCGGTATATAAAGAAACTTTATTTTGGAAATCAATGGCATGTATAAGCTAACAAAGTAAATGTTAACGTGAAATGAATGTAAAGTTAGCCATTAGTATGGTTAACAAACCTGGTTTTAGATATGTGATGATGTTTTCTTATAAATATGCATGAATTTATCTTGAAAATATGTTGAATTGATTTGGTTGATGTGGATTGGTCTCGATTTAATATTGTAGGGAAGGTTCGATATTTATAAAGGGGCTATATTGAATATAAAAAAAAATTAATTCGTAAACTCCAGTAATGCCTCGTACCCTATTCCGGCAATGAATACGGGTAAGGGTATTGCATTTATTAGCTTGGACTGGTAATCCCGACAATACTCTATGAGTTTATATTACAGGGGATTTAGCTTGGACTGGTCATCCCACTGTAAGGATGAGGTTCGCGGGAGTGTGCTCTCTGATATGGAATGTGTAAGACCATGGTTGAAAGATACCATGGCAACCTGATATGAAATGTGTAAGACCATGGTTGAAAGATACCATGGCAACGTGATATAAAATGTGTAAGACCATGGTTGAAAGATACCATGGCAACGTGATATGAAATGAATAAGACCATGGTTGAAAGATACCATGGCAACCTGATATGAAATGAGTAAGACCATGGTTGAAAGATACCATGGCAACATGACGGGAAAATGAATAAGACCATGGTTGAAAGATACCATGGCAACATGACGGGAAAATGAATAAGACCATGGTTGAAAGATACCATGGAAACATGACAGAAAACGAGTAAAACCATAGTTGAAAGATACTATGACATCATGTCGAAGATAAATAAGATCGAGGAAGAGAAACGCCAAGATATCTATTGAACAATCGATATTCAGGTAATATGTATCAGATGGCATGGTTATATGAAATGGTTATGTGAAATGTTTACAGGAATTGGTCATATGGAAATATATGTACAAAATAGTTGTATGAAATAATTAAGAAGATAGATAAATGAAATAAGTATAGGTACATGGAATTTAATTTATGTTAAGTTTAATACGAACTATTACCGAAATAAATATATACAAGACATAAGGAAATGATGGTGCATGAAATATTGATATAACAAAATGAATGATATATGCTTATGAAGAAACAGTAAGAGAATAATATATTTTGTGACATGTACATATATAATTATCTTTGATATGTTGATACAAGGAAATTATGTAAGTTGAGACTATTATTAAACTCAAGTGTGATATGTTGAGAAAATAGGTATATCAATGTTGAATTTATATGAAATATGTGCAAGTATACTAACAATGTTATTGTTTGACGCTTAGACAAGTGCCAAGCTATTGATTGAATGGTAACATGTTTAATTATAAGGAGCATTGAAATGGTAAGTACTTAGATGAAAATATAATTGAAAAAAAAATTTAATTCGTAAACTTCGGTAATGCCTCGTACCCTATTTCGGCAATGAATATGGGTAGGGGTATTACATTTATTGGTATCAGAGCTACGGTTTAGCCGGTTCTAGGACCGATGTAGCAAATACGGGATTAGCTATACATGCCATTTAAATTATTATTGATAGTGTGATATCTCCTGACCATTTAAAATGTGTTTTTCTTATAGTAATGTCATCCGACCGAGCTCAATCTGAGGAAGCTAGGAGTCATGCTCCGGCTTCAGTACAAAGAGAAGAAACTAGCAGTAAAAGGCCCGAGATAGAGGGTCGAGGGGAGGAGGCAAAAACAGCCTTCTTTCAAATGATGAATGAATGGTTTAATCAATACTTAAGAACTAACCCTGTAGTGCAGCAAGTTCAACCTCCCCCTCCTGCTCCTTCACCAGTTCCCGAGATCCCACAGGGTGCAGGTACTGAATCTGTCAAAAAAGGAAAAGCTCTAGTAGATAAAATTCAAAAATATGGGGCCAAAGAATTTCGAGCAGTAGTTGATGATGATTCTGAACGGGCTGAATTCTGGTTACAAAACACTACTCGGGTTCCGGAAGAATTATCTTATACACCAGAAGAATGTCTAAAATGTGTCGTCTCACTGTTAAAAGACACAGCTTACCATTGGTGGAATACTAAAGCTTCAGTTGTTCCCAAAGAAGAAATTACATGGGAATTCTTTCAGACCGAGTTCAAAAAAAATATATCAGCAAGAGGTTTCTCGATCAGAAAAGAAAAAAATTTCTTGAGTTGAAACAGGGTAACAGATCAGTATCTGAATATGAAAGAGAATTTGTTCGATTGAGTAAATATGCTCGAGAATGGGTACAGTCAGAAGCTGAAATGTGCAAACGATTCGAATAAGGGTTAAATGAAGACATTAAACTACTGATCGAAATTCTTGAAATTCGAGAGTTTGCTACATTGGCAGAGAGAGCTTATAAAGCAGAAGAATTGAGCAAAGAAAAGAAACAGGCTGAGAGGGAAGCTCGAATTTTTAGTAAAAGACCGATGGGAAAATCCCAGTTTTCTGCTTCAAAGAAATTGAAGAAGTATCAGGATCGTTCTACTTCTGCCATTGGGTATTCGAGCAGAGAGCGAGGTTCTCAACGAACTAATCCAAGACCTTCTACTCCATCAATGACCAGTGTTGGTAGTGTTGGCACTCCTAAGCCGAGATGCCAGTACTGTAATAAAGCTCATTTTGGTGAATGTCGATTAAAGAGCGGGGCTTGTTACCGATGTGGTTCTTTTGACCATTTCCTCAGGGATTGTCCAGAAAGAGGTGAAAAAGAAGCTGAACAGATATCGAAGCCGAGTAATCCAGTTTCGAGAGGTAGACCACCTTGAACATCTGGTAATGTCAGTGGTAGCCGAGGAGCTACAAAAGATATTGCAGGCAGGTCTGAAGCACGAGCACCTGCTAGGACATATGCCATTCGTGCCAGAGAAGATGCCTCAGCACCTGATATTATTACTGGTACATTTTCTTTACTTGATACTGATATTACTGCATTAATTGATCCTGGTTCTACGCATTCATATATATGTGTTAAACTTGCAATTGTTAAAAATGTACCTGTTGAACCTACTGAATTTGTGGTTAAAGTCTCGAACCCCCTAGGCCAGTCTGTGTTGGTGGATAAAATTTGTGAAAATTGTCCACTGATGGTAAGAGGTTATTGTTTCCCGACTGATTTGATGTTACTGCCATTTGATGAATTTGACGTGATATTGGGCATGGATTGGTTAACCCAGCATGATGCGGTAGTAAATTGTAGACAAAAATATATTGTGCTAAAATGTTAGAATGGTGAGTTGCTCCGGGTTAAATCTTATCAGACAGAGGGGTTATCTGATGTGATTTCAGTAATGGCAGCACAAAGGTATGTCAAAAAAAGGTATGATGCTTACTTGGCTTATGTACTCGACACCAAGGTATATGAGTCAAAGATACAGGTAGTTCCAGTGGTATGTGAATTTTGCGATGTGTTTCCAGAGGAATTACCAGGATTGCCACCAGAAAGAGAAGTGGAATTTTCTATAGATTTGATTCTGAGAACTACTCCGATCTCCATAGCTCCATATCGTATGGTTCCTACAGAATTAAAGGAGTTAAAGACACAGTTGCAAGAACTTGTTGACAGGGGTTTTGTCCGATCGAGTCATTCACCTTGGGGTGCTCCGGTTCTGTTTGTGAAAAAGAAAGATGGGTCTTTGAGATTATGTATCGACTACTGGCAGCTTAATAAAGTAACCATAAAGAATAAGTACCCGTTACCCCGAATTGATGATTTATTTGATCAGCTGAAAGGTGCTACTGTGTTTTCAAAGATCGATCTTCGATCGGGTTATTATCAGTTACGGGTAAAAGAGTCAGATGTGCCAAAAACAACCTTTAGAACCAAGTACGGGAATTATGAGTTTCTAGTTATGCCGTTTGGGCTAACTAATGCACCTCCAGTATTCATGGATTTGATGAACCGGATATTCAGACCGTACTTAGACAGATTTTTAGTAGTATTCGTTGATGATATTTTGGTTTATTCTAGGGATGAAGAAGAGCATGCAGAACATTTGAGAATTGTGTTGCAAATTCTGCAAGAGAAGCAGTTATATGCTAAATTCAGTAAATGTGAATTTTGGCTTCGAGGAGTGGGTTTTCTAGGACATATTGTATCTGCCGAAGGCATCAGGGTAGATCCAAGTAAAATCTCAGCTATTGTCAATTAGAGTCCACCGAAGAATGTATCTTAAGTTAGAAGTTTCTTGGGTTTAGCTGGTTATTATCAGAGATTTGTACAGGGATTCTCTATGATAGCTTCTCCAATGACTCGATTATTACAGAAAAATGTAAAGTTCGAGTGGATTGATGAATGTCAACAAAGTTTCAACCGATTGAAAGACCTATTAACGAAAGCACCTGTATTAGTGCAGCCTGAACCGGGTAAGGAATTTGTTATTTACAGTGATGCCTCATTAAATGGTTTAGGTTGTGTTTTGATGCAAGAAGGTAAAGTAATAGCCTATGATTCAAGACAACTTAAACCACATGAAAGAAATTACCCAGTACATGATCTTGAATTAGCTACTATTGTATTTACGCTAAAGATATGGCAGCATTACTTGTACGGTGAGAAATGTCATATTTATACTGATCATAAAAGCTTGAAATATTTGATGACACAGAAAGATTTGAATTTGAGACAGCGCATGTGGCTTGAACTGATAAAGGACTATGATTTGATTATTGATTACCATCCGGGTAAGGCTAATGTTGTAGCTGATGCTTTGAGCCAGAAATCTCTGTTTTCTTTACGAGCTATGAATACCCAATTATCATTGACTGATGATGGTTCAATCCTAGCAGAATTAAGAGCTAAACCGACATTTTTACAGCAAATATGTGAAGCTCAGAAGAATGATGAGAAGTTACAAGTTAAACAGGCACAGTGTGAGTCAGGTAATGATTCTGAATTTCAGATTGGTTCTGATGGTTGTTTATTATTCAGAGGTAGGGTATGTGTACCTCAGAATTCAGAGCTCATACAGAAGATTCTACGCGAGGCTCACAGCAGTACTATGTCTGTACATCTGAGGAGTAATAAAATGTATAATGATCTGAAAAAGATGTGCTGGTGGTCGGGAATGAAACGTGATATCTCTGAGTTTGTATCAAGGTGTTTAATATGTCAGCAAGTTAAAGCTGAACATCAGGTACCTTTGGGGTTACTTCAGCCAATTACTATACCGGAATGGAAATGGGAAAGAATCACTATGGATTTTGTATCGGGGTTACCTTTGTCTCCGAGGAAAAAAGATGTTATTTGGGTGATTGTAGACCGATTGACAAAGTCAGCTCACTTTATTCCGGTACGTATGGATTATTCTTTAGATAAACTAGCTGAACAGTACATATCTGAGATTGTCAGGCTACATGGAGTGCCTGTCTCCATTATATCAGATAGAGATCCCTGATTTATGTCTCGTTTCTGGGACAAATTGCAAGAAGCCTTGGGTACTCAGTTCTATTTCAGCACTGTATTTCATCCTCAGACAGATGGTCAATCTGAACGTGTAATTCAAGTATTGGAAGATATGCTCCGATGTTGTATACTAGAGTTTGAAGGTAATTGGGAGAGGTATCTACCTTTGGTTGAATTTGCTTACAATAACAGTTATCAGTCCAGTATTAAAATGGCTCCTTATGAAGCTTTGTATGGTAGAAAATGTAGAACACCGTTATATTGGACAGAGCTTAGTGAAAGGAAGACACATGGGATTGATTTGATCCGGGAAACAGAAGAAAAAGTAAAGGTTATTCGAGATAGTCTAAAAGCAGCTTCCGATCGTCAAAAATCATATGCCGACCTTAAATGAAAAGAGATTGAATTTCAAGTTGGTGACAAGGTATTCCTGAAAGTGTCTCCTTGGAAGAAAGTCCTCCGATTTGGTCGAAAGGGTAAACTGAGTCCAAGATTTATCGGGCCATATGAAATCATAGAAAGAATTGGACCGGTCACTTATTGATTGGCATTACCACCGGAACTTGATAGAATCCATAATGTTTTTCATGTATCTATGTTACGACGATATCGATCAGATCCTTCACATGTTATTTCTCCGACAGAAGTAGAGATTCAACCGGATATGACTTATAGTGAAGAACAGGTCAAGATATTGGCACGACAGACAAAAGAGCTTAGAAATAAAAAGATAAATTTGGTGAAAGTATTGTGGCAAAAGCACGAGATTGAGGAAGCGACATGGGAACCGGAGGAGGCAATGAGGAAACAATACCGAAATCTCTTTACTGGTAAGATTTTCGAGGATGAAAATCCTTAAAGGGGGAGAGTTGTAATGGCCTAAATTCAAAATTATCAGAATAGTGGTTTCGTAACCACAAATCCGATTTAAAGAGAAATTTATTTCAATATTTTTGCATGAAAATTGATATGATAGGAAAATCGTATGAAAATATTGATAGAAAAATTTTACCGATTTAGTGATTGGATAGAAAAAGAAATTATTGAAAAAATTGGGTAAAAACAAGGTATCGAGACCTCTATCTCGTAAAACCGAGTAAAAAATAATTTTATAAATATTTATGAAATGTTATTAATGTGGTATTAAAATTTCGTTAGGAAATTTTAATGTTTGGGTAGTCAATTAAATGAAAATGACTAAATTGTAATAGGTGTAAAAGTTGCTAGAATGATTAAATAGCTTAAAAGTCTAATGAGAAAGGATTTAAAAGGCAATTAGACCCAAATGTTATTTGGACTGGACTACAAGGGTATGAAATCAGAAGAAAAATTGATAAATTAAGGGTAAAATTGGAATATTGCAAAATTAACTAAATAAAACTAGGACTAAATAAGAAATATCTAGATTTCTCTTCATTTCTCTTCAATTCCAGCAGCTAAAAATGCCATAGAAGGGTTCTCAAAGCTGGTATTTCATAATTTTTGCACCAAATCCGGAAGATTCAAATACGAAGCTAGATCGAGGAAAGGAAAAAGTTCGGGATTAGTAGATTTTTATTGTTTACAAACAAGTATCAAGGTAAGTTCATGTAACTTGAATTATATTCTTAAATGCTTGAAATGCATGTTTTTGATATGAATATGATTTGAATGTTCATTATATGATATTTTATGAAACATTGACATATTTGATAAAAGAGGAAGAAATCTCGGTTGAATGAAAGGAAAATTCGATGGATCTCTGAAAAGGAATTGACGGTAAAAAGGATCAAGCCCGGATGGGTGATCCTATCCTGATATAGCCCTCCCGAAGAATATGTGTAAAATGGATTTAGCCCGGACGGGTAATCCGAATTAGGGTCTGATTTTAGCCTGGACTGGTAATTCAGATCCAAGCTCATTAGAGTAATTGTCGTTGCAAGGGATTTAGCCTGGACTAGTAATCCCGACAATACTCTATGAGTTTATATTGCAGGGGATTTAGCCTGGACTGGTAATCCCGCTGCAAGGTTGAGGTTCGCGGGAGTGTGCTCTCTGAAATGGAAATGTGTGCACATGAATATGATTTGGCGGACCCGGAATTGTACACTAAAAGTGTATCTCTGAAAAATCCATCGAAATTTTGATAAATTCAACGGGATAAATATGGAAAAATAACAAGGAAATGGAAATCATGGTATTGACGAGCTCATCAATCATGGTATATAGTATTGGTACATGGAAATTATTGTACTAACTTGAATGTTGAGTTTGTGCATATTAGGGTAATAATGCATTGAATGGATATATGTATGTTTATTGTATTGTATTGAAAATATTAGGTAAGTATAATTCTTGTGACATGAGCTTACTAAGCACAAAGTGCTTACCCCGTTTCCTTTTTCCCTGTTTTGTAGTGTTAAGAGCTCGGAGGTCGAATTTGGTCAGAGTCACATCACACTGTCAACCTCAGGATTTCGGTATATAAAGAAACTTTATTTTGGAAATCAATGGCATGTATAAGCTAACAAAGTAAATGTTAACGTGAAATGAATGTAAAGTTAGCCATTAGTCTGGTTAACAAACCTGATTTTAGATATGTGATGACGTTATCTTATAAATATGCATGAACTTATCTTGAAAATAAGTTGAATTGATTTGGTTGATGTGGATTGGTCTCGATTTAATGTTGCAGGGAAGGTTAGATAATTATAAAGGGGCTATATTGAATATAAAAAAAAATTTAATTCGTAAACTCCGGTAATGCCTCGTACCCTATTCCGGCACTGAATACGGGTAGGGGTATTACACCCTAACCAGGCTCTGTTATCTGTATAGTTTTTGGATTTGTGTGATTGAACTGTTTCAAACCTAACACATCTCTGTTACCTCACATGATACTAAGAAACCGTTAGTAAAAAAGATCAGTAAAATGTGAATTTACTAAGTAAAGGATTTCGAAATGACCTAATATGGTTTCCAAACTCATGAAAGATCGAGTTGCCATGGAATATTTTTCCGAATATTGATGAGCATGTTGATAATAATTTAAGTTTAATTAAAGTAATTTTCCTAGCTTATTTATGTTATAATTGTTGCTTATTGTGTTAATTCTACTAAAATTTATTTCATTCATATAGTTTGCATACTTAGGATAAATTGCATTAGGGATCATTGCATTTAGTTTCATATACTTAATTTTTCATCACGTCTCAATTATATTGTTTTTTATTTATCAAATTGTTAATATAGTTTTATAAATTAATTGGCTTAGCACAAATACAATCCCTATGGAGACGATAACTCGATACTTACTTATTACTTGATAACGACTGTGTATACTTGCACAAACCCGACCGTTACATCATGAAACGTCCACAAAAAGGGATGATGTACTCCCTACGATGTCCACCAGCGAGGGGACATCGTTCGTTGCAGATGATGGTGGGTAAGATGATGAATCTGATGTGGATTCACCTCGAGAGCTCAACCCTGATGGTGCAGAAGTTGCATTATTTTCTGAACCAGAGCCTATTCCAACCATACCTGAAGATGTTGAAAGGGGTTCAGATGAAGAAGAAGAAGATTCGTGATTCAGGGCGTACTCACCTCTAGCCAACATGCATAATGTCGATCTATCTCAAGATGATGCAATTGAGTTTCCAGGTCTACCAAATAGAAGGCGAGACCGTACAAGTTCGTCATTAGATTCGGGTGAATTGGAAGTTGGTAAGGAGTTTTCCAATAAGGATAGTTTTCTTGGTGCATTGAAACAACATAGCATCATGAACAGGGTTAACTGCAACATGGTTAAATCCAAATCCGATAAGTTTGAGGCCAAGTGTGCAGTGCACGACGGTACATGGTCATAGAAAATCATGGCCTAGTTGAGGAAAAGGACAAGCTTGTGGGAGATAAAAAAGTACAAAGGTCCACATACATGTGTTGGCGGTACAGTATCACTAGGTGTTTAGGGTTTTGAATAATACTGTTATTACATAATGTTGCATTATTTAACGTACTGCATTGACAGGTGTTTCATAAGATCATCCCAAGATGGATTCAAATATGTTAGCTAGTTTAATACTACAAACGGTGAAGGCGGATCCCAGGACTTCAGTGCCAATCTTAATTACCAATATTCTTTGCCAATGGAGGTACACGCACTCTTACCGCAAGGCTTGGATAGCTAAGCACAATGCATTGGAAAAGATGCACGGTGGGTGGGACGCTTCATATAATGAAGTGTGGCAGTGGTGTCAGGTGCTGGAGAGATATGTCTCAGGTTGCATAACAGACCTTGAAACGGCACCTGCGTACTACAACGACCGATTGCTCCGTGGATGCCAAATGTTCAAGCGTCTATTTTGGAGCTTTGAGCAATACCGAGACACATTTCTATACTGCAAGCCATTGGTACAAATTGACAGTACCTTTATGTATGGCAGATTACCCATCGGTTATTGTTAGTTGTGGCATAGAATGGCAATGGGAGAATCCTTCCAATTGTATTTGCAATAACACCGGGGGAGTCAACTGATGACTGGGATTTCATTCTTTCTAGGTTAAGGAGGTATGTCTGCCCCTAGCCTGATATATGCGTTATATTAGATCGGGCACTGGAATACTAGCTGCAATTGAGCGACAGGGAAGCCTATGGCATCGCACACACCATCGGTATTGCCTAAGGCACGTTGCGTCCAACTACTATGGGCAATATTGATCTACAACTGAACGATGACAAATGACCAACATGGGTATTTAATTTCTATTAATATAATTTCATTTGTAATATTCAGTTTATTCTGAATGAAAGAATGGTATGCAATTTTCGCTATCAACTTATATCGGCAGGGTGTGAGATAAGTAAGGACCGTTTTCATTAGACGTTGGTAGTTTTGCGTTCAGTTAACGAAAAAGACACAGACTACCTTTGTAACATACCTTTCGAATAGTGGACACAAGCATACAACGGCAGCCTATGATATGATCATATGACCTTGAACCTGGCTGAATGCATAAATTCTATTCTAAAAGGAACGCGTCATTTACCGATAACATCGGTTGTACGAGAGACGTATTTTCATTTAGTAGAACTATTTCCAAAGCGAGCAGCGAGTTATAAAGGCCAAATGCAGGGAGGCTATGTATGGTGCGCGAAGGTATTGTAAGAAATTAATAAGGCGAACGCACGAGCCAACACCATGCACACAGTGTGTCACGATCGCGACAACCTATGGTTTCGTGTGACGGAGTTTGACAGACCGAACCAAGGTCTTATTGGCGGGCAATATCGTGTACACTTGAGAATTAGGACCTACGACTGTGAGAGGTTTGACGCACTTTGTTATCCACGTGCTCATGTAATTACAGCTTGTCAGAATCTTTGTCTGGATCCCAGGAGCTATGTCGATGAAGTGTACAAAATAGAATACATGTACAATGTGTAGAGACATGTATTCCCACCTGTCTCAGATGAACATAAGTGGCCGTCTGTATCACTTGCACCGTTTAAGCTGTTATCAGATAGAGAATTGTGTCGGAAACTAAAAGTTTGACCTTACTCGACTAGAATACGTAACAATATGGATATCCAAGAAACAACCAACCAACAGAAGTTGTGCGGATGGTGTAAGAACCCAGGCCATACAACTCGATCATGTCTAAATCGGAATAGCTAATAGTTGTTGTAATAAAATTATGTTGCATTATTTATATTTTATTAAAAATATAAAAATATTAAAAATATTGTCTTATTCAAAAGAACTTTTATTTTATTAAAAATATAAAAAGTAAATTACAATTAAAATATTAAAAACAACTTTTATTTTATTAAATGAAACAATATAAAAAATTTTATACGAATATGTTAAAAAAATCAATGTTGGTGTCGGTCAGAATCAGTACCACATGGGGTCATCGACAGTTACGCGCTAGATTCCTTCTTGGTTCAACTTCCGACGGGGGTTGTGGTTACTCCGGTGGGGATTCTGGTTCCTCCAGCAGGGGATCTGGTTGTAGGTGTTGGAAGGATGACCCACCTTGATAGAATAATGACTGTGGAGGTGTTTGCATCACCCATGGCAGAGGTGTTTAAATCCCATAAGGCGATGGGGATTGGTAAAAAGAAGAGCTCCCCGACGGTGCCTCATGCGATCCCTCATGCAACGACGGCCTATAGATTGACGGTTGACTCGGAGAAATCGAGAACAGAGATGAACCGGGCCATGCATTCTAACCTGTCATAGGACTAGGAAAAGGAAACATATAAGGGTTAGGATACATATAAGGGCTAGGATACGCATATGGCATAATCTAAAAAGGCTGTGATATGGGTGTTGTCGATTGAAGTGTTGGGCTCGGTCACTGTGTGGGCGCTGTTGATGGACCCGTATAGTCATCCCTTCTTCTTGGATTTAAAGGGACCTGTCGTTCTCATTGGACACGAATTTGCCGTCGTCTCTCCTCTTCCGACAGCAAATATGGCTTGCCATGGATCCTAAACCATGGCATGTATTCCGGCACACACACTAACTCAGGAATGATGATCGGCTCCCGAGTAGGTATATAGTCATACCGATTTTCCCATATTTCGATATATTCTGACGAGTATCTCGGCCAATCCGTATTCAATTGCCATAAGTCGACTCTATGCTCATCATCGAGCACCTTAAGTGCCACGGGAATCGGTTGTCAGAATCCAAATTTCGCAATACTCTATGCATCTCCACGGTAGTAGAATTGACTAATGGGACCTTCACATGCCAAATGTTCAAATTTTGAAAGAACTCATCCGGAATTACTGCTCGAATTGTCGGATCCTTGTATGGTGTCCATTGAAACTATATGAACATGATAAAAATATTAGTTATGTACATAATTCTAAATACTAAATACTAAATACAAAACAACTATTTTATTATGTATATATATTTTATTTAATACTTACTTGTGCTTCCGACCGTTGGTCTAATAAAAGCCATAGATCTTCAAGAGAGGTAGGTATTCCAACATAACTCGCCAAACGGTTACACCTAATTAAATAAATTTTTAGCATACAATTGTATTTTAAATTTAGGTAATAATTGTAATATCTAATATAGAATTTACCTCTATTTGAGTGGGAATGTATATGGGTAGTCCACTCGAGGACGTAAAAATAGAAAGTGAAATTGTGCCCATGATTGCAGTTGTGATAAGCAACCTCTGATTTTGGCTTTATTTAGTTACGTCGCCCCGTACAACTCCCGGTACAATGTTGCTAACACGGCAGACCCCCAACTAAATTCACCAGCTACTCTAAAATCAACGAGTTTCAGCAGCCATCTTAGATGTACGAGGTTTCGTGACAAGTCCAGCATCAGATAACCTCCAATCATCTCAAGAATGTATGACTGAGCATATCGTATTCTTTCTAGTTCATTTGAATAATTACACAGCTCCGAGAATGTGTCTCGTAACCAGCCCATCTCAATCCAACCTCTGTTGATATTATCCGGAGTAGCACCCAAAAGCTCGTAGCATACGGCTCCCCAATCAACAGATTGAGCGGACCCGATAACTGCGTACCCATCCACTGGCAATCCCAATTATAACTGCACATCTTTCAAAGTGATAGTACACTCTTCACATGAAATATGGAAAGTGTGCGTCTCAGGTCTCCACCTCTCTATCAACGCACTGATTAGTTTCGGGTCCAACTTGTAACAACCCGATTTTGGGCTTAGTCAGAACAGTAGTTTCGGAACCACAAATCTGAAGTCAAGGAATTGTTTGTATTATTATTTTGGTGTTATAGTATGATTATATTAGTGCATGAAAAATTTGGTGAGGTAATTTTAGTGTTTATGAGCTTAATTTCGAAAAAGGACTAAATCGCATAAGAGGTAAAAGTTCCATTTTACTTGATAGATGTACCACAAAGCTAGAGAAACAAAATTGGGGGTCTTTAAAGTGCAATTAAACCTTTTAAAAGCTGATGGCCGACCATAGGGGACAACAAAATCAAATGATCAACGGAGTTGGTGACTTAATGTATGATAAAATAATACCCTAGAGACTAGCCTCCATTTTTTTCATTCTTCGTTACTCCTCCACTGAAATTTTCAGCCATTCTAAGGGTTTTGGAAGCTCGAAATCTCAGCCACTTATATCTCTCTCAAATCAAGAAACATAAAAACTGACTTGGACCGAGGGAAGGCCAAGCAAGTAGAGCAAATCGCCTAGTCACCTACATTTTGTAATCCGAGGTAAGTTGTATGTCAATAATGCAACTATATTGTTATGATGTGTATTTGAATTAATATTGCATAAATTTTTTTGATTGTGAATATGAGTATGCATGTTGAGAAATTAATGTAATAAAGACTCTCGGTTGAATCTTAAGAATTGATTTGGATATTCATGCTAGTGTAAGACATGTACGGAGCATGCATCGTCCACATTATGAGAGCCAGTGTAAGACATGTCTGTGAAATGGATCGGTATAGAGACGAGAGCTAGTGTAAGACATTTTTGGGAGACCTATCTGGGACATGGCATCAGCTTGTTGAGCGTCAATGTAAGACCTGTCTGGGATATGGCATTAGCACTGATAGATGAGAGCCAGTGTAAGACCTGTCTGGGACACAACATCGGCCTTGATGTATAAAAGTTAGTGTAAGACCTGTCTGGGACATGGCATCGACTTTGATGCGCTAGCCAGTGGAAGACCGTGTTTGGGACATGGCGTCGACATTTTATCCCATGTTTGGGGCTATTGAATATCCTGTTGTATTCCAAATGGTTCAACGGGAGATTTATGGTTTATATCAAAATAAGAGAACTTATGACCATGTGGTGAGTGGAACAAGTACCTAAATGAGAACTATGACATTCGAGCTTCATTTACGTTGTATGTTTAGTAAATGAGGAAAGTGAGTAAGTATGCATATGACTACTTGTGTATTTTACATGAATTATGAGATGTTAATTTAAACCAATGTTGCATGATTGGTAAGAAATAAATATGAGCAAGTAGTGTTTATGAATCCTTACTTTCCTGAAAAAATAGAGATATGTTGGGAGTATGATCCCTTATGTAGCTTATAGTTACTCATTGTTGCATGCAACTTACTAAGATTTATGCTTACATCTTTTCCTTTCCATTTTCTTATAGTGCCGACAAAGTAGCTCGTGGATCATCACCTTATGTCGGAGAAGCTAGTCACACTATCCCTGAAGCAATTGGTATAGCTAGTTTTATCATTTTGATTATGGCATTTATAGGAACTAGTATTTTTATAATGGTCACATTGTTTTGGGCCAAATGAGTGGCTTGTCATAGCTCTTTACTCATTTTTTATAATGCCATGGATGGTGGCTATTATTGGTTATTAATAAGTGCAAATGATAATGATTTCATAGATGAGAAAATCACATGACTAATCAAGTTCTTGTTAGATTGTTTAAGTATACTATGGTTGAATTGGCTTTGTGTTGCTGTGTGAATTGGTGGTATGTATTTCTTTATAGGTAGATGTAAGAAAAGGTGGCAAAAAGGCTTGGTAGATATCCTATTTTTGCCCACACGGCTAGACACACTGTCAACTCCATGGGCGTGTTGTTCGACCGCATGTCCCCTGCACCCCGAATTTGAAAGTCAGTATGCATGATAGTAAACACACGGGTAGAGACACAGCCGAGTGTCTCAGCTGTGTGGAGGACACGGCCTTTGGTCACGGGTGTGGGCCTTGGCCGTGTGCCTCAAATTGGTTGCTGATGTCAGAAACAGAATGTCAAGGTTTTTACACACGGGCTGTAACACGGGCGTGTTATGGCCGTGTGAGTGACACGGGCTGTAGACACGTGCTTGTGGTCAGCCGTGTGAAAACCCCTCTAGGTTCAAATTTGAAATTTAATTCACATGGGCTCGGGGCACGGGCGTGTCCCCTTGTGCTTAGGCCGTGTCAACCACACGGGACTTCAATACGGCCAGGTCAAAATGGCCACACGAGTGTGTCATCTTTCTACTTGGGCGTATGCCCCTATCTCAAGTTACAGTTTTTTCAAAGTCTTTCAAGATGTTCGGTTTAATCCTGGATAATTTCCCAAGGATGATTTGGGCCTTGTAGGCCCATATTGAGAATTTTTTTTAGATTAAGAGCGAAAAGTTTTAAATTTTATTTAGTTTTTTTATAATTCAAAAATGATCATATGCATGCATTTAAGTCAAGTAATGCCTCGTGCCCAGTCCTAGCCTTGGACTCGGGTGAGGGGTGTTACATTTAGTTATATCAGAGCTATAGTTTAGTCAATTCTAGGACTAACCTAGCGTGAGTACGAATCTAGCTTTACATGCCATAATTGTATATTGATAGTGTGACGACTCCTGACGAAATAAATTGTGTTTTTATATATAGTAAATGAATCTTGATATGGCTACGGCGGATGCCATAGAAAATAATGCGTTGGCTCCGGCTGAAGGGACCGTGCCAGTTACTAGTGGGCCCATGACAATGAGTTAGGGTGGAGGGGCTAGAGAAGCTTACCTCCATATGATGGACGCACGATACTTGGAGTTTATTCGTGTGAATCCAGATACTCCACCTCCCCCACCTCCTCCAATTCCTCAACCCATCCCTATAGCTCCTCAAGGAGCAGAAATGGCTAGAAGAGATAAACTTCCAGTAGACAGAATCCGTAAGCATGGGGACGAGGAATTCTAGGAAAATATTAATGATGATCCAGAGAGGGCCGAGTTTTGGTTGAAAAATATCATTAGGGTATTTGATGAATTATCGTGCATGCCGGAGGAGTATATGAAGTGTGTAGTGTCACTCCTACAGGATTCAGCCTATCAATGGTGGAATACCCTCGTGTCAGTGTTACCGAGAGAGAGAGTAACTTGGGATTTCTTTTAGGAGAAGTTCTGTAAAAAGTACATTAGTCAAAGGTTCATATATCAAAAGAGGAAAGAATTCATTGAGCTGAAGCAAGGCTGTATGACGGTGACTTAGTACGAGCGTGAGTTTGTGAGGCTAAACAAATATGTGCAAGAGTGTGTATCTACAGAAGCCAATATGTGCAAGAGGTTTGAAGATGGTCTAAACAAAGACATTCGTTTATTAGTTGGTATTTTAGAGTTGAGGGAGTTTGTGGTACTTGCTGAGAGAGCTTGCAAGGCCGAAGAATTAGCTGAAGAGAAGAGAAAAGCTGACATTGAGTCTCGTGACTTAAAGAAAAGACAAATGGACAAATCACATCAAACCTCATCCAAGAGATTGAGAGGGTTTCCTACTCGATCAAACGTGTCAGTGGGATTCTCGAGCAATAGCAAGAATAAGAAGTACGCGATGACAAAAGCCCAAACCACTTATATCACAAGTTTTGGTAATATTTGTCCAAATAGACTAAAATGTTCAGAGTGCAGCAGATGTCATTTTGGTGCGTACCGAGGTAATGTAAGAGGCTGCTTTAAATGTGGGTCACTGGGCTATTTTATTCGTAGCTGTCTCGAGATGGTCGAGAAAAATAAGGATCAAAGTGTGAGATCGGGTAACGCTCTTTCAAGGAGTAGACCATATAAGAACCCGGGAAATGGGGCTAGCAGTAGAGGTGCGCCTAGAGATGCTATTGTAAGGTCCAAGGGTAGAGCGCCTACAAGGACTTATGCTATTCATGCCCGTGAAGAGCCAGAGTCTCCCGATGTGTTTACGGGTACCTTTTCTATCCATGATATATCTATCATTGCTTTGATTGACCCGAGGTCTACCCATTCCTATATTTGTATGAAATTGATACCCCGTATGAATGTGATAGTCGAATGCACTGAAATTGTGGTAAAAGTGTCCAATCTTTTAGGCAAACATGTGTTGGTTGACCAAGTGTGTAGAAATTGTCCCTTGATGATTAGAGGTCATTGTTTTCCGGCTAACTTAATGTTATTTTCGTTTAATGAATTTGATGTAATCCATGGGATGGATTGGTTAACTTCTCATGGTGTTGTAGTGGATTGTAGACAAAAAATTATCGAGTTGAAATGTAGGAGCAGGGATGTTCTTCAGGTTGAAACGGATGAATTAGACAATTCGCCTGAAGTAATATCGTCTATGACTACAGAGAGATATTTGAGAAAAGGGTATAAAGCTTACCTCACTTTTGTATTGAATACTCAAACATCTGAATTGAAGATCAAGTCAGTACCAGTGGTATGTGAGTTCTCAAATGTGTTTCCGGAGGAATTACCCAAATTGCCTCCGGTGAGGGAAGTTGAATTTGGAATTGAATAAGTCCCTGGCACGGCACCTATCCCGATTGCTCCGTATAGGATGGCTCCGACAAGTTAAAGGAGTTGAAAGTTCAGCTATAAGAGTTAACGAATAAAGGTTTTGCGAGACCGAGCTTTTTTCCATCGGGTGCTCCAGTGCTCTTTGTGAAAAAGAAAGACGGGTCGATGAGGTTATGTATAGACTACAGACAGCTCAACAAGGTGACAATGAAGAACAAGTATCCCTTGCCAAGGATCGACGATTTGTTTGATCAATTGAAAAGAGACACCGTATTTTCCAAGATAGAGTTGAGGTCTGATTATTACCAGCTCAGAGTAAAGGAGCAAGATGTACCGAAAATCGCGTTTAGGATGAGGTATGGGCACTATGAGTTCTTTGTCATGCCCTTCAATTTAACAAATGCCCCTGCGGTATTTATGGATTTGATGAACCGTATTTTCTGACCGTTTTTGGATAAGTTCATGGTGGTCTTTATCGATGACATATTAATTTATTCCCGTGATGAGACTGACCACGCGGAGCATTTGAGGATGATTTTACAAACCTTAAGAGATAGGCAGTTGTATGTCAAGTTTAATAAAAGTGAATTTTGGCTACGAGAGGTCAAATTATTGGGACACATTATGTCGGGTGACGGGATCAGAGTTGACCCGAGTAGGATCTTAGCTATCGTTGAGTGGAGTGTGTCAGAGATTTGATTTTTTGGGGTTTGGCTGGGTACTACAAAATATTTGTAAATGGATTCTTGATGATAGCTACTCCAATGACAAAGTTGTTACAAAAAGATGTCAAGTTTGAATAGACGGAGAAGTGCCAACAGAGTTTCGAGAAACTAAAGACCTTGTTGACCGAAGCTCCAGTTTTAGTGCAACCGGAATAGGGAAAAGAATTCATAGTGTATAGCGATGCCTCCTTAAATGGATTGGGATGTGTGCTCATGTAAGAAGGCAAAGTGATAGCATATGCCTCGAGAAAACTTAAGCCACACGAGAAAAATTACCCGACCCACGATTTAGAGTTGGTCGCCATCATGTTCACGTTAAAAATTTAGAGACACCATTTGTATGGCGAGAGATGCCGGGTATTTACTGACCATAAGAGTTTAAAGTATTTGATGACTGAAAAGGATATGAATTTACAACAATGAAGATGGTTGGAGTTGATAAAGGATTAAGAGTTGGTGATTGACTGCCACCCTGGAAAGGCGAATGTAGTCATCGATGCATTGAGTAGGAAATCATTATTCGCCTTGAAGGCTGTGAATACTTGATTGACCGTGATTGATGATGATTCAATCCTAGCCCAGATAAGAGTTAAACTAATGTTCCTTCAAGAGATTTGTGAAGCTCAAAAAGGTGATAAGGATTTACAAGCTAAGATGGCTCAATGTGAGACGGGAAATGAATAAGAATTTTGTGTTGGTACCGACCGTTGCATGATGTACCGAGACAAGATTTGTGTGCCTAAGGACGATGAGATTATCCAGAAGATTTTACGAGAAGCACATAATGGTTTCTTATCTATCCATCTGGGTAGTGTGAAAATGTATAACGATTTGAGGAAAATGCACTGGTGGTCGGGGATAAAAAGAGACATTTCGGAGTTTGTTTCTAAGTTTCTAGTTTGTGAACAAGTGAAGGCTGAACACCAAGTACCTTCGGGTTTACTTCAACCTGTGATGGTTCCCGAGTGAAAATGGGACCATGTAACCATGGATTTTGTGTTAGGGTTGCCTTTGACGCCAAGGAAAAAGGATTCTGTTTAGGTCGTTGTTGATAGATTAACAAAGTTGGCACATTTTATACCAGTGCGTACGGACTATTCTCTTGAGAAATTGGCTAAATCGTATGTTTCCGAGATCATGAGACTCCATAGAGTACCTCTGTCAATTATTTTGAATAGAGATCTGAGGTTTACCTCGCGATTTTGGAAAATGTTGCAAGAGGCATTGGGAACAAAACTGAATTATAGTACGGCATTTCACCTGCAAATCGGTCGTCAGTCAGAAAGAGTGATTCAGATCTTAGAAGACATGTTGCGATGTTGTGTTCTTGAGTTTCAAGGCAGTTGGGAAAAGTATGTACAGTTGGTAGAGTTTGCCTACAATAATAGTTATCAGTCAAGTCTGAAAATGGCGCCTTATAAGGCTTTATATGGAAGCAAGTGTCAGACGCCCTTATATTGGACCAAACTTAAAGAAAATCAGATTCATAGGGTTAATTTAGTCAAAGAAACCGAAGAGAAATTTAAGGTGATTCACGACTGTTTGAAGGCCACTTCGGATAGATAGAAATCCTACGTGGATTTGAAATGAAAGGAAATTGAGTTTCAAGTCGGTGATAGGGTGTTTTTGAAAGTATCCCCGTGGAGGAAAGTCCTTAGATTTGGTAGAAAAGGTAAGTTGAGCCCTCGTTTTATAGGACTTTATGAGATTACTGAGAGAGTAGGACCTGTTGCCTACCGATTGGCCTTGCCTTCAGAGTTGGAAACGATTCATAACGTGTTTCATGTGTCCATGTTACGTCGATATAGATCAGATCCTTCGCATGTGATTGCGCCAACTGAGGTTGAGATTCAGCTGGATATGACTTATGGTGAAAAGCCGGTTAAGATTTTGGCTCAGGAGGTTAAACAATTGAGAAATAAAAGTATAGAACTTGTTAAAGTTTTGTCATGGGAACCTGAGGAGACCATGAGAGATCAATACCCAAACCTATTCACCAATAAGATTTTAAAGGACGTAAATCCCTAACAGGGGGAGAATTGTAATAGCCCGATTTTGGGCTTAGTCAAAATAGTGGTTTCCGGACCACAAATTTGAAGTCAAGAAATTATTTTTATTATTATTTTGGTGTTATAGCATGATTATATTAGTGCATGAAAAATTTGGTGAGGTAATTTTAGCGTTTGTGAGCTTAATTTTGAAAAAGGACTAAATCGCATAAGGGGTAAAAGTTCCATTTTAATTGATAGATGTACCACATAGCTAGAGAACCAAAATTGGGGGTCTTTAAAGTGCATTTAGACCCTTTAGAAGCTGATGGTCGGCCATAGGGGACAAGAAAATCAAATGGTCAAAGGAGTTGGTGACTTAATGTATGATAAAATAATACCCTAGCCTTCATTTTCTTTCATTCTTCTTTTCTCCTCCACTAAAATTTTCAGCCATTCTAAGGGTTTTGGAAGCTTGAAATCTCAGCCACTTATATCTCTCTCAAATTAACAAACACGAAAATCAAACTTGGACCGGGGAAAGGCCAAACAAGTAAAGTAAATCATCTAGTCACCTACATTTTGTAATCCGAGGTAAGTTATATGTTAATAATGCAACTATATTGTTATAATGTGTAATTGAATTGATATTGCATAAATTGTTTTGATTGTGAATATGAGTATGCATGTTGAGAAATTAATGAAATAAAGACTCTCGATTGAACATTAGGAATAGATTTGGATATTCATGCCATGACATTGGGTGATATGTGTGCTAGAGTAAGACATGTCTGGGACATTGTGACAGCCCTAAAGTGACCCTAGTCGGAAAGCGGTCTCGGGACCGCTAGACCGAGTCACCAAATTATTTGAATGTGATAATTATTGCCTAAAATATGTGAATATAAATGTGTGAAAGTTTTAAGCTTCAATTTAGTTAATTGCATGTGAATTTAGTTGATAGGACTTATGTGAGAAAATTTAGAAATGTGCTAGGCAAATGCAAGTGGCCTAATAGTGCATGTAATCAAAGGGGTGGACTTGCATGTCAATTTCCCCCCATTTAAGTACTAGTGGCCGGCCATGACAAGGGATGATGGGCAAAACATGTCATGAAACATGTTGTGTTAATGGAAAAATAAAATAAGAAGCATGGGCAATAAACTAATAAGAAATGGAAGGAAGAAAACAAAAAAAAAAGAATGTGTGTGAGTGTTCCCCCCCATTGCCGTGAGTGAAGAAAAGAAAAAAAAATTTGTTCATCCCTTTTCATTTCTTTTGGCCGAAAATTCTAAGGAAGAAGGAAGGAGTTCTTGCTTCATGTTTGGTTTGGAAGAGGATTAGGAGGAGGTTTGGCCATACTAGTATCTAGATTAAGGTATGTTTGAGGTTGTGCCATGAGATTCATGCATATTTTTAGTTGCTAGCTTGAGTTCTAATTAGCCCATGGTTCAAATCTTTGCTATGTCATGGGGATGATATTCGGCCTAGGTGGATTTTGTGTTAATGCCATTGCATGCTAAATATGAAGCTTGTTAATGATACATGTGATGGTGGATTGATGACTCTTGGATTTTCTTTTTAGCATTTTTGAGTGAGACATTAAGTTCTTTGTTTAACCATGACCAAAATTGAAATGGTATGGTGTTGTGATGTATTCGGCCATGGTATATCCATAAGTATGATTTATGCTTATTGCATGGTAGGTAAGATTTGTGTTTTGGATTTATGTTCATGTTTAGTTATAATCAACTTTGAGATTCGGCTCTTGCACATATATATATATGTTTGCACATGACGTATTGGTATGACATATACAATATCTCAAGGTATATATTTACATATGATGGTGTTTCGGTTATGGAGTACATGATGGATGCGTATTGAGTTATAATATGTAATGCATTAGTTAGTAAAAGGTATGCCATTTGTGCGTGGTATTGAGTATATAATTGGCCTCAACATAGACATGCATAATCGGCCACATGAATGAGTACATAGGTTGATGTGTTGTTCGGCCATAGGTAAGCATATTGAAGGCTTTATCTTGACTTAGAAAATTCGGCTAAGGAGAGTATTAACTAATGTGTTGAGTTTGATTCATGATTCCGTACATATGTGACTTTAATGTCTAATGAATATATGTGGGCCAAGTACCTTGAGTTCCTCTTTTCGATGCTCAAATGATTAAATCAATTTATTTGTTAAATTAGGCTCAAGAGCAAAGGGGAACTAAATCCGATAAAGGGAAGGAAAAAGTGGTCGAATAGCCATCGGAATCGTTCGACAACATCCGAGGTAAGTCTTCGAGTAATGCCCTACTTGAATTATATTGAAATGATTAGTCATACTATGACGGATAGCCGAATGTGCATAGAGACTATGTTATAAAGCCAATTGAAATCATGCTCTTTGTGTGTGGCTATTGAGCCGAAATTGGAAAGGTTTAATAAATGTTTTGTGTTTGAGCCTTAGTAACGAAAATGAAATATGGATGTGTCATGATTATTGATATATGTGCGCATGAGCATTTGAATGATATCCGGGCTAAGTCCCGAGGGCATTTATGCTAGTGATTTTATCCGGGCTAAGTCCCGAAGGCATTTATGCTAGTGATTTTATCCGGGCTAAGACCCGAAGGCATTTGTGCGAGTTGATATATCCGGGCTAAGACCCGAAGGCATTTGTGCGAGTTGCTATACCCGGGTTAAGACCCGAAGGAAATTGTGCTTGTGGTTATATCCGGCTAAATTCCGAAGAAACTTGGGTTTGAAGGTGAGCGTTTTGTGCTGTAATAAATTCAATTAATACGCTCGAAAAACCCAAACGATAAGGTATGTTTGCATGTGCATCGGAAAAGTCGATTCGTTTTAAATAGTATTCGTTCAATCGACTAACGAACTTTCGGCTTTTAGATAGGTTGATACCTTGTGTGTGTATATGTTGATGAAGTGTGAAGTAAGTATGTTTATGAGAATGTGTATTAATAAAGTGATTCATTTAGCTATGTGAATGTAATACTTTAGTCAAAGCCAATTTCATTACTTGAAACTTACTAAGCTTTAAAATGCTTACCCCGTTGCTTTGGCTCTCTGTTTTATAGATTTTGTTCGTTAGCTATCGGATTCGGGATCATCGAAGTCGAAGTCATCCACACTATCAAAGCCCTTTTGGTACTCTTTTAGTTGAACTCTGGATATGGCATGTATAGGACTACCCTTCTTGTTGTTGGTCATGTACCCATGGATTTTGTGTAAATTTGGATAGCCATGCGAAAATGGCTTATATACGTTTTTAGCATAGTACTATAATCGTTTTGTATGTTGTCCGTCGAGAGGTATGGAAATATTTGGAAACGATTAGCCATTGGAATGGTTAATCATGATTATACTTTGTGCTATGTATGCAAAAAAAGGGGCTAATTGAATCATGGAAACCATGAAATAGGTAAAGTCTACCTTAAAGGCAGATGCTGACAGCAGCAGCGATGTGGATGTGAAAAATCACTAAAAATAGTAGGAATGTAATTAAATAGTGAATAAATTATGTAAATGAACCTTGATGAATCCACTTTCATATGGAAGAAACGAAACGGTCATATGAGTTGTATGTTAAGAGATAATTAGGTTTTCGTGAAATAGGGCCAGAACGGTTTCTGGATTCCCTGTTCCGAATTTGGAAATTCATTATAAATTAACCAGTGATAATTAGGAGTCATGCCATATATGTATAGATTCCTCTTTGAGTATAGTTTCTATAGAAACAAACGGCGTCAGTATTGAAGCCCTGTACAGGGAGATATCCAAGTCGTAATGCGCGAAGGTCAATGTAGTCGATCCCTGTAACATGGGAGACTTTAACTAATAAACTGTACTAATTGGCCCAACCAAAAATTATAGAAAACAAATTGTAGATGCATATATGAGTCTAGTTTCAGGGAAAAATCACGAAACTGATTTTCGAGTTGTGGAACTCAAGATATGATTTTTAAGGTGACAGCGACACAGTTAGCCAGCTGTCTGGAAATTTTTAAAATGAACTGTGCAAGTAAATGAATTAAGTCGGTCAGCACCTCGTGTTCGACTCCGGCAACGGTCTCGGGCACGGGGTGTTACAATTTTATTGGTATCAGAGCACGGTTTAGTCGATTCTAGGACTACCGTAATACGTTTGGGTCTAGCTATACATGCCATTTTGTGATTATTTGATAGTGTGGTGATTTCTGACAATTGAAAATGTGTTTATTTATAGTAATGGATCCCGATCCCGACCGAGCAGTAGCTGATGATCTTGAGAGTGTGGCCCCTACTCCCGCACAAGGGACAGCTCCGGCGGACTCTCAACCGATTGCTAGCAATTCGAATGATGAGGCTAGGGAAGCTTTTTATAGCGTGATGAATGATTGGTTCAACCAATACATTCGAACTAATACGGCTGTTCCACAACCTCCATTCCCGACTAATACAACCCCCGCACCTACAATACCTCCAGTAACTGACCAAATAAGGTCAAATAAGCCCCCAGTTGACAGAATCTGAAAACATGGGGCTACTGAATTTAAAACTACGGATAGCGACGATGCCGAGCAAGCTGAATTTTGGTTGGACAACACTATCCGGGTACTCGATGAGCTATCTTGTACACCCGATGAATGCCTAAAGTGTACTATCTCCTTGCTACGCGATTCTGCCTACTATTGGTGGAGTACTCTGACTTCTGTTGTGCCCCGAGAGCAAGTAACTTGGGAGTTTTTCCAAACTGAGTTTTGGAAAAAGTATATCAGTCATAGATTTGTTGATCAAAAACGGAAGGAATTTCTTGAGCTTAAGCAAGGTTCTATGTCAGTTACTGATTACGAGCGAAAATTTGTTAGACTTAGTAGATACGCTCGGGAATGTGTTTCGTCCGAGTCTATCATGTGTAAACGCTTCGAGGATGGGCTGAATGAAGATATAAAAATGTTCGTTGGCATTCTTGAAATACGAGAGTTAGTAGTACTTGTCGAGCGAGCTTGTAAAGCCGAAGAGCTTAGAAAAGAAAAACAAAAAGTTGATGTGGGAACTGGAGAGTTTCGTAAAAGATCCTCGGGAAAGTCTCTTCAACAGGCATCGAAGAAATTTCGAGATGATGTGGGCCGGTCTAGAGGCACTTCGGGCCTTTTTAGACGAGATCATGATCAACCCCCTGTGGGTACACGAGGCACTTCGGTCGCCAGTGTTGGGAATGAACGTCGAGACAGAACGGAGTGTCAGCATTGTGGTAAATGGCATTCGGGGAGCTGTAGGTTCCATGGCCGCTCCTGCTATAAGTGTGGATCAGCTGACCACTTTATCAAGGATTGCCCGAGGTTGCCTGAAAAAAATGTAAGTCAGAGTGGGAAACCAGGTGCTACTACTGCTCGGGGTAGACCGTCTAGAAACACGGGCAATGCTAGTGGCGGTCAGAGAGGATCTAGAGATGCTTCAACCAGATCTGAGGCTCGTGCGCCTGCTAGAGCTTATGCTATACGTGCCCGCGAGGATGCTTCTTCGCCTGATGTTATTACCGGTACTTTTACTCTCTTTGATACTAATGTAATTGCTTTGATTGACCCCGGTTCTACTCATTCTTATATATGTGAAACCTTAGCATCCAGTAAGACTTTACCTATTGAGTCTACTGAGTTCGTAATTCGGGTGTCAAATCCCTTGGGTCGTTACGTGCTTGTCGACAAAGTGTGTAAGAAATGTCCCCTAGTAATTCGAGGTTCCTGTTTTCCGACGGACTTGATACTTCTGCCGTTTGATGAATTTGATGTTATTCTCGGGTTGGATTGGTTGACCGTGCATGATGCGGTTGTGAATTGCAAAAGCAAGACTATTGATTTGAGGTGCGCAAATAACGAAGTAATCCGAGTTGAGTCTACGGACTTGGATAGGTTGCCAGCTGTAATATCCTCAATGTTGGCTCAGAAATATGTAAGAAAGGGGTATGAAGCATACCTTGCGTATGTACTTGATAACAAGGAATTAGAAAAGAAACTTGAGTCGGTACCAGTAATTTGTGAATACCCGGATGTTTTTCCCGAAGAATTACCGGGTTTGCCACCTGTTCGGGAGGTAGAGTTTGGTATTGAGCTTGTACCTAGGACTACGCCGATTTCGATAGCTCCGTATCGTATGGCACCAACCGAGTTAAAAGAGTTGAAAGCTCAGTTGCAAGAATTGACGGATAGAGGTTTCGCTCGACCAAGTTTCTCACCTTGGGGTGCACCAGTAGTGTTTGTGAAAAAGAAGGATGGAACCATGAGGTTGTGCATTGACTATCGTCAACTGAATAAAGTGACGATAAAGAATAAATATCCGTTACCGCGTATTGATGAGTTGTTTGATCAACTAAAGGGAGCCTTAGTGTTTTCAAAGATAGATTTGAGATCGGGTTATTATCAGTTGCGGATTCGAGATTCGGACGTACCCAAAACTGCTTTCAGAACGAGGTACGGTCACTACGAGTTCTTAGTGATGCCGTTCGGGCTCACTAATGCCCCTGCGGTATTTATGGATTTGATGAATCGGATCTTCAGACAGTATTTGGACCGGTTCGTAGTTGTGTTCATTGATGACATCTTGGTCTATTCAAGAGATGAGACCGAACATGCAGAACACTTGAGATTAGTGTTGCAAATTTTGCGGGATAAGCAGTTATATGCTAAGTTCAGTAAGTGTGAGTTCTGGTTAAGAGAGGTTAGCTTCTTGGGTCATGTGGTATCCGCATCGGGTATTCGAGTTGACCCGAGCAAAATTTCAGCCATACTTAACTGGAAGCCTCCAAGAAATATTATCGAAATTCGGAGCTTCCTGGGGCTCGCCGGTTATTACCGACGATTTGTAAAAGGTTTCTCGATGATAGCCACACCAATGACGAAGCTACTTCAAAAGGATGTTAAGTTTGAATGGACAGAGAAATGTCAAAAAAGTTTCGATCAACTGAAAACTTATTTGACTGAAGCTCCAATTTTAGTGCAACCCGAATCAGGCAAAGAGTTTGTCATTTATAGTGACGCATCCCTACTTGGGTTGGGTTGCGTATTGATGCAAGAAGGTCGAGTTGTGGCCTATGCGTCGAGACAATTGAAGCCACACGAGAGAAATTATCCGACCCATGATCTCGAACTAGCCGCCATCGTATTTGCTTTGAAAATATGGCGACATTATTTGTTTGGTGAGAAGTGCCATGTATTTTTGGATCACAAAAGTCTCAAATATTTGATGACCCAGCGAGACTTGAATCTGCGACAAAGGCGTTGGCTTGAGTTGTTGAAAGATTATGAGCTTGTCATTAATTATCACCCGGGAAAGGCTAATGTGGTTGCGGACGCCTTAAGCCAGAAATCACTGTTTGCTTTGCGAGCGATGAATGTACACTTGTCTGTTCTACCCGACAATGTGTTAGTAGCTGAATTAAAAGCCAAACCATTATTGATTCATCAAATTCGTGAAGCTCAGAAAGTCGATGATGAATTGGTTGCAAAACGGGCTGAGTGTGTTCCAAACAAGGAATCGGAGTTTCAAATTGATGATGATGATTGTTTGAGGTTCAGAAGTCGTTTGTGTGTCCCAAGGAATTCAGAACTCATTTCGATGATTCTGAACGAAGCCCATTGTAGCCGAATGTCAATTCACCCGGGGAGTACGAAAATGTACAACGATTTGAAACGTCGGTTTTGGTGGCATGGTATGAAACGAGACATCTCCGACTTTGTTTCGAGATGTTTAATATGTCAACAAGTGAAAGCGAAACATCAAGTGCCTTCAAGATTACTTCAGCCGATCATGATACCCGAGTGGAAATGGGATCGAGTCACAATGGACTTTGTGTCCGGACTGCCATTGTCAGCAAGTAAGAAGGATGCGATTTGGGTTGTTGTTGATAGACTGACTAATTCAGCTCACTTTATCCTCGTGCGTACGGATTTTTCATTGGATAAACTAGCTGAATTGTACGTTTCTCAGATTGTGAGATTACACGGGGTACCGATTTCTGTTGTGTCGGATAGAGATCCGAGATTCACCTCGCGATTTTGGAAGAAATTGCAAGAAGCTTTGGGTACCAAGCTGCATTTTAGCATCGCTTTTCATCCACAAACCGATGGTCAATCCGAGCGGGTAATTCAGATACTTGAGGATATGTTGAGATGTTGCATCCTTGAGTTTAGTGGTTCATGGGAACGGTATTTACCATTGATTGAATTCGCTTACAACAATAGTTTTCAATCAAGTACCAAGATGGCACCTTACGAGGCTTTGTACGGGCGTAAATGCCGTACACCATTGTTTTGGACCGAGCTCGGTGAAAGTAAAATTTTCGGAGTGGATTTGATTAAAGATGCTGAACAGGAAGTAAAAGTAATCCGTGAAAGTCTAAAGATAGCCTCAGATCGCCAGAAGTCGTATGCGGATCTGAAACGAAAAGACATTGAGTATCAGGTGGGAGATAAGGTGTTTCTTAAAGTTTCACCTTGGAAAAAGATACTCAGATTTGGGCGTAAGGGCAAATTGAGTCCGAGGTTCATCAGGCCATACGAAATATCCGAACGAGTCGGTCCAGTTGCGTATCGATTAATTTTGCCCCCTGAACTTGAAAAGATTCACGACGTCTTTCATGTTTCGATGCTTCGATGCTATAGATCTGATCCATCGCACATAATTAGCCCATCAAAGGTTGAAATTCAAACCGATATGAGTTATGAAGAAGAACCGATGCGTATCCTAGCTCATGAAGTGAAAGAGTTGCGAAACAAAAGGGTTCCGTTAGTAAAGGTGTTATGGCTCAAACACGGGATCGAGGAAGCTACTTGGGAAACTGAGAGCTCGATGAAAGAACGATACCCAAACCTATTTACTGGTAAGATTTTCGGGGACAAAATTTCTTAAGTGGGGGAGAGTTGTGACAGCCCTAAAGTGACCCTAGTCGGAAAGCGGTCTCGGGACCGCTAGACCGAGTCACCAAATAATTTGAATGTGATAATTATTGCCTACAATATGTGAATATAAATGTGTGAAAGTTTTAAGCTTCGATTTAGTTAATTGCATGTGAATTTAGTTGATAGGACTTATGTGAGAAAATTTAGAAATGTGCTAGGCAAATGCAAGTGGCCTAATAGTGCATGTAATCAAAGGGGTGGACTTGCATGTCAATTTCCCCCCATTTAAGTACTAGTGGCCGGCCATGACAAGGGATGATGGGCAAAACATGTCATGAAACATGTTGTGTTAATGGAAAAATAAAATAAGAAGCATGGGCAATAAACTAATAAGAAATGGAAGGAAGAAAACAAAAAAAAAAGAATGTGTGTGAGTGTTCCCCCCCATTGCCGTGAGTGAAGAAAAGAAAAAAAAATTTGTTCATCCCTTTTCATTTCTTTTGGCCGAAAATTCTAAGGAAGAAGGAAGGAGTTCTTGCTTCATGTTTGGTTTGGAAGAGGATTAGGAGGAGGTTTGGCCATACTTGTATCTAGATTAAGGTATGTTTGAGGTTGTGCCATGAGATTCATGCATGTTTTTAGTTGCTAGCTTGAGTTCTAATTAGCCCATGGTTCAAATCTTTGCTATGTCATGGGGATGATATTCGGCCTAGGTGGATTTTGTGTTAATGCCATTGCATGCTAAATATGAAGCTTGTTAATGATACATGTGATGGTGGATTGATGACTCTTGGATTTTCTTTTTAGCATTTTTGAGTGAGACATTAAGTTCTTTGTTTAACCATGACCAAAATTGAAATGGTATGGTGTTGTGATGTATTCGGCCATGGTATATCCATAAGTATGATTTATGCTTATTGCATGGTAGGTAAGATTTGTGTTTTGGATTTATGTTCATGTTTAGTTATAATCAACTTTGAGATTCGGCTCTTGCACATATATATATGTTTGCACATGACGTATTGGTATGACATATACAATATCTCAAGGTATATATTTACATATGATGGTGTTTCGGTTATGGAGTACATGATGGATGCGTATTGAGTTATAATATGTAATGCATTAGTTAGTAAAAGGTATGCCATTTGTGTGTGGTATTGAGTATATAATTGGCCTCAACATAGACATGCATAATCGGCCACATGAATGAGTACATAGGTTGATGTGTTGTTCGGCCATAGGTAAGCATATTGAAGGCTTTATCTTGACTTAGAAAATTCGGCTAAGGAGAGTATTAACTAATGTGTTGAGTTTGATTCATGATTCCGTACATATGTGACTTTAATGTCTAATGAATATATGTGGGCCAAGTACCTTGAGTTCCTCTTTTCGATGCTCAAATGATTAAATCAATTTATTTGTTAAATTAAGCTCAAGAGCAAAGGGGAACTAAATCTGATAAAGGGAAGGAAAAAGTGGTCGAATAGCCATCGGAATCGTTCGACAACATCCGAGGTAAGTCTTCGAGTAATGACCCTACTTGAATTATATTGAAATGATTAGTCATACTATGACGAATAGCCGAATGTGCATAGAGACTATGTTATAAAGCCAATTGAAATCATGCTCTTTGTGTGTGGCTATTGAGCCGAAATTGGAAAGGTTTAATAAATGTTTTGTGTTTGAGCCTTAGTAACGAAAATGAAATACGGATGTGTCATGATTATTGATATATGTGTGCATGAGCATTTGAATGATATCCGGGCTGAGTCCCGAGGGCATTTATGCTAGTGATTTTATCCGGACTAAGTCCCGAAGGCATTTATGCTAGTGATTTTATCCGGGCTAAGACCCGAAGGCATTTGTGCGAGTTGATATATCCGGGCTAAGACCCGAAGGCATTTGTGCGAGTTGCTATACCCGGGTTAAGACCCGAAGGCAATTGTGCTTGTGGTTATATCCGGCTAAATTCCGAAGAAACTTGGGTTTGAAGGTGAGCGTTTTGTGCTGTAATAAATTCAATTAATACGCTCGAAAACCCAAACGATAAGGTATGTTTGCATGTGCATCGGAAAAGTCGATTTGTTTTAAATAGTATTCGTTCAATCGACTAACGAACTTTCGGCTTTTAGATAGGTTGATACCTTGTGTGTGTATATGTTGATGAAGTGTGAAGTAAGTATGTTTATGAGAATGTGTATTAATAAAGTGATTCATTTAGCTATGTGAATGTAATACTTTAGTCAAAGCCGATTTCATTACTTGAAACTTACTAAGCTTTAAAATGCTTACCCCGTTGCTTTGGCTCTCTGTTTTATAGATTTTGTTCGTTAGCTATCGGATTCGGGATCATCGAAGTCGAAGTCATCCACACTATCAAAGCCCTTTTGGTACTCTTTTAGTTGAACTCTGGATATGGCATGTATAGGACTACCCTTCTTGTTGTTGGTCATGTACCCATGGATTTTGTATAAATTTGGATAGCCATGCGAAAATGGCTTATATACGTTTTTAGCATAGTACTATAATCGTTTCGTATGTTGTCCGTCGAGAGGTATGGAAATGTTTGGAAATGATTAGCCATTGGAATGGTTAATCATGATTATACTTTGTGCTATGTATGCAAAAAAAGGGGCTAATTGAATCATGGAAACCATGAAATAGGTAAAGTCTACCTTAAAGGCAGATGCTGACAGCAGCAGCGATGTGGATTTGAAAAATCACTAAAAATAGTAGGAATGGAATTAAATAGTGAATAAATTATTTAAATGAACCTTGATGAATCCACTTTCATATGGAAGAAACAAAACGGTCATATGAGTTTTATGTTAAGAGATAATTAGGTTTTCGTGAAATAGGGCCAGAACAGTTTCTGGATTCCCTGTTCCGACTTTGGAAATTCATTATAAGTTAACCATAGATAATTAGGAGTCATGCCATATATGTATAGATTCCTATTTGAGTCTAGTTTCTATAGAAATAAACAGCATCAGTATTGAATCCCTGTACAGGGAGATATCCAAGTCGTAATGCACGAAGGTCAGTGTAGTCGATCCCTGTAACATGGGAGACTTTAACTAATAAACTGTACTAATTGGCCCAACCAAAAATTATAGAAAAAAAATTGTAGATGCATATATGAGTCTAGTTTCAGGGAAAAATCACGAAACTGATTTTCGAGTTGTGGAACTCAAGATATGATTTTTAAGGTGATAGCGACACAGTTAGCCAGCTGTCTGGAAATTTTTAAAATGAACTGTGCAAGTAAATGAATTAAGTCGGTCAGCACCTCGTGTTCGACTCCGGCAACGGTCTCGGGCACGGGGTGTTACAGACATGCATCGGCCACGTTATGAGCGTCAGTGTAAGACGTGTCTGAGACATGCATCGGCGTTGAGACAAGAGCTAGTGTAAGACATGTCTCGGATATGCATCAGCCTCGAGATATACAAGCTAGTGTAAGACCAGTTTGGGACATGGCATCAACTTGTTGAGTGTCAATGTAAGACTTGCCTAGGACATGGTATCAACACCGATAGATGAGAGCCAGTGTAAGACCTGTCTGGGACACGGCATCGGCCTCGATATATGAAAGTCAGTGTAAGACCATGTCTGGGACATGGCGTCGGCATTTTATCCCATGTTCGGGGCTATTGAATATCCTGTAGTATTCTAAATGGTTCAACTGGAGATTTATTGTTTATATCGAAATGAGAGAACTTATGACCATGTGGTGAGTGGTACAGGTACCTAAATGAGAATTACGACATTCGAGCTTCATTTACGTTGTATGTTTAGTAAAGGAGAAAAGTGAGTAAGTATGCATATGACTACTTGTATATTTTACACGAATTATGATATGTTAATTTAAACCAATGTTTTATGATTGGTGAGAAATAAATATGAGCAGGTAGTGTTTATGAATCCTTACTTTCATGAAAAAAATCGAGATATGTTGGGAGTATGTTCCCTTATGGTAGCTTATAGTTACTCATTGTTGCATGCAACTTCCTAAGCTTTATGCTTACCTCTTTTTCTTTCCATTTTCTTATAGTGCTGCCAAAGTAGCTCGTAGATCATCGTCTCCGTCGGAAAAGCCAGTCA